>NW_009214411.1:0-256 GCF_000690835.1 Fulmarus glacialis
CTCTGGCTATGCCTTTGGTTTAATCCGGTCTGCATCTTCTCGGATGCAGCCATTGGGGTGCAGGATGGGTGCTCCCGGCTGCATAGCCCCAACAGCCCTGTTGTCCCCCGTCCCGGGGATGGGGACGTGCCACATGCTGCTGTCACAGCGGAGGGACACCCGTCCCCGGGACACAGCACAAGCAGACAGTGGGGTCCTGCCCTGCAAGTGGCTTTGTGCCTGGGGACATGGGGACAGTTAGAGGGGACAGTTAGGG
>NW_009214411.1:338-644 GCF_000690835.1 Fulmarus glacialis
GACAGGCACAGAAATGCTGCGAGAAGCTGATCCTGGCAGGCTCCAAACACCCCAAAAGCAGGGCTCAAAAAATCCCTTTAAAAACCCTGAGACCTTCCCATGTGACCCCAGCATTCCCTTCAGTCCCATCCTCCAGGAAAAAACCCCAAATCCTTTCTCCCAGTGCCTGGGGAGGTGCCACAGCAGGAGTCGGTGCTCAGCTCCCCAAACCTTTGGGCTGGGAGACCCGTGGGGCCGGATCCGGCACGCTGCCCGTCCCCTGCTAAGGGCACGGCAGAGGTGCTCGGGTGCAGGCAGGCTGACACC
>NW_009214412.1:0-2055 GCF_000690835.1 Fulmarus glacialis
ACCGGGCTGCCCCGGCGAGGCACGGCCAGGAGCGTGTCGCAGCACCCAGTCGAGCTGGGGTCAGACCTTCGACTGCAGGCACAGCTCGCTCCAGAGCCCTTGTTCAGGCTCTGAGATGCTGGGCTCAAACTGAGGGGGATGGAGAATAGCAGGACCCGAGAACTTTGTGTGGCCACAGAGCATCATTCCAGACACAGGAATTAAGACTACGTAAGAGATTGCAACCTTGGGAGCTGGCAGGATCTCTAATGGCATCACTACCCTAACGCACCTTGCAGCTGTGCAGCACCATGCTGGAGCCGAGCGCAGCCATCCACCTTTTCTTCTCCCTCCATCCCTCCCGGGTAGGAGCCCGGCAGCCCTGGGACAGTCAGGATCGCCCCGGGAATCCCCCCTCCAGGAAGACGGGGAGAATGAATGGGGCGGCACCGCGCCAGGCAGGATGCTGGCAGGAGCGGCCAGAGGTGCTAAGCTGGTAATACTATCCCACGGCTGAAACGTGATAAAGGACGGGGGGGAGGTTTGTAACGCATGGGATTAACAAGGTCAGCTCAAGATTTTCTCAGGGTGAAAATCAAAGGGAAAAATATTTGCCCTGTGTGACTCAGTGAGTTCCTGTGCAGCCAGCGGTACCTGCTCACCCCGGCGGAGGGCCTGGCCCGTGGCAATAGTGAAGAAACCAAATCAACCTGAGCTCTCGCTCTCCTGCTGTCCTACCCCATGCTGCTGTATTTAATAAGCCAAAGATACTTTCCAGCCCTGATGCTGGGCTCTGCTTCACCCAGCTTGGCCAGCACAGCCAGGCTGCACCTCTGCCTTTACAGGTTTTCATTCACTGACCAAAGCTACGCACAAAAATCCTTAAAACCCCAGCCTGAAGATGCTGATCACCAAATGGAAACCATCCCTACCCTGTTGGCACGTACAGAGGAGAGTGCTGCGCTCGGTATTTGCAGAATTAATGCCTGACACTCACTGTAAATCCTTGACTCTCAGCTGCAGTTTGCTTCAGTGCTTGAGGTTTAATTACTCCTAACAGCTCTTCCACCCTCCACCATCCTATGTGCTCTAAAAATGCAGCGTGCGCTCCATTTTATCTCGTGTAACCAGATTGGTTGAGTTCTGACTGGTTCCAGGTGTGGGAGTCTGGTTAGAGCCTGCGGATTTGCATTGCAAACCGCCTCTCCGCAGGGCTGGCAGGTAGCGGCTCCTCGGCAGCTCCCTGCCTGCCAGCACGTCCCAGCAGCGCAGGGACAGGCAGCAGTGTCCATCCACCCCGGCCTGCGGCACCTGGAATTAAATTCTTCTACTCAACTTGTGATTGTTAAAATAAAGTAGCTTAAAATCTGCAAAGCAGATTTTAACAAATCAAGTCTTCCTGTTCCAAAGGAGAAGCCCTGTTAACCTGAAGCTGGGATTGAGAGTAACGCAGCCGTTTCAGCCTCTTCAAGATGTTAGTCTTAAAAGCAAACGTGATAAACCCCAGAAGTTCAAAGTTACAGGTAACCTTTCAAACATGAAAAATAAAACCACAGCATCGAGCAAAGCCTTACCTCTGCCCTCTAGTGCCACCGGGCAGCAGGTATGCAACCGCATCTGCAGCGTGTCAGCGCAGGTTTTTGCAAGCTACATGTGCCGTGCTTGGATGTGCCTGGTCCTCTCGCGTGCGGCAGCGCCAGCCCCGTGCCTCATTGACGAAGGGGTTGGCGTCGCGGCGTGGCACGCGGCTGGGCACGGAGCAACGCCGGAGCATCCCGCGGCGCACTGGCACCTCTTGTTCTGCTGTACACGAGCGCTGCTGATGCTATTAATTATTTGAATGACTATTCTTTGTTTCCTCGATCACTGCCCCATTATTCCACCTCAACTGACGACCAGCGAGCCCGCTGTGGGTGAAACTAATGGGATTTGTGTCACTGTCCCCCCTGCGACTGCCAGGGACTTGCAATTAGCCCCTGCTTGAAGCACAGTCAGGCAGGAGTGGACGCCGTCCCCTCGCCCTCTGCTTCATTGTCCACCTATTCACAGCAAATATTGATGCTTCTCCTTCAAACC
>NW_009214413.1:0-286 GCF_000690835.1 Fulmarus glacialis
AGCCTCGGAATTTCTTGGCTGACGAGGACAGAAGGAGCAGAACAGTTTTCCTGGGGGGTTTGTTCGGGGTTTTTTTTCCTCCTTTGGTTTGTGCTTTGAGGGATATTTTTGCCTATACTTAATGTCATTGATTAATAAGCGGTTGCCTGCACTGGTATTTTCACATGGCAGGAGTGAAAGAGAAACATCTACAGACAGGCAAGCATGACTTCGAAAACATCAGAAGAAGGAAGGGGATTTTACAGGCGGGGGGGGAACCTCAAAAGTTTGGGACTTTCCAAAAAAA
>NW_009214413.1:317-10980 GCF_000690835.1 Fulmarus glacialis
AAATGTTGGGCACTTCACAAACTATTTCCAGCTGCCAGCGTGCTGGAGAACAAGTACAGAAGCAGGAAATAGAGGAGGTTAGTGATGCTTCACCTGTGTGAAATGGCTGGTGAGGTAATGCAGGTGTGACACTCACAAAGGCTTGTAAGCAGCTAAACATTTCTTGCCTGTAGTCACCAAAATACCCTGTCACATGAGACTGTTCCATGATGTTTAGTAGCGTCCATGGCTGGAAAAAATGCAATTATCTTAAAATGCCCTCTCAAAAGGAGCTGCAAACTATACAAGAGTAGAAATGCCTAGGATGGACGTCAAAACACATGGTGAATCATGCCCGAGAGTCAATTATCCTGGCACTAGTACGCTATCTTCCACTAAGTTTGCTTTCTAATATCTAGAGGTTATTGTAAACCATGAAGCTTAGTAGTTTAGAGTTAAATTTTTAAAAAAAATATGGTATTTGGCTAACATAAACTTTGGGGGATATATTTGTTATGTTCATAAGCGTAGATGTGTCTTAACTCTTTTTTGAATTTCAGTAAATTTTTTTGCCATAGCTACTTCCTGAGTCGTGGCTCACTTAGGATTAATGCAAAAATACTTTATGTCACCCATTTTGAGATTGCCACCATCAACTTCCTGTTTCTTGTACAGTAAGACAGGAGAGCAGGTGTTTCCGAGCTTAATTCCCTACCCTGATTGCTTTTATCCTGTCATGTACCTCCTTCCTAGGATAAATAAGCCAAATCCATGGTTATAAATGCCTTTTCTCCCAAAAATGCCTGCAGACAGACTCATCCACATCGCTTTTTCTGAGGCAGGATATACCATAGACTACGCCGGAGGAGAAAATAAATTCCTTTATGTAGAGGCATTCTAATACTCGGTATTAACCAGTATGTTATTTATTCCTCCTGTGTTCTATTAGCTTATTTGTTTTTTGACTACAGCTTTGTGAGGATTAGAGAGAGCACACATATTTACAGAAACGCCCAGTTTCTGCTTTTCAGTTGACGTAAATGAATTGGAACTTGTCAGATTTAAAAGCGGTACTCATGTTCCTTTCTAACATGCATTATTTTGCATTTTCAATATTGAACTTAATTCACCGTTACATGATCCATTCTATTTCTTTAGGACTTCCTCATCATCACAGTCCCCTCTTGTCTTGGTTAACTGAAATAATTGTGACAGCTGCAAATTTTACTATCTCACAATACAGTCCTCTTTCTAGATCAGTGGTAAATACAGCAACAATATGAGACTTGCTACAGAGCTCTGAAGCAGCCGGTCGTTAACCTTCCGCCATCACAGACACTCACTGTTGAATTCTGCTCTTTGTTTTCCATCTCCAGTTTTTGAGCCATGGTAGTAATTTTCTCCTTGCCCAGTGATTACTTAGCTGCTTGAGTTGTCTCTGGCTTAGGGATTTAGTCAAAGGCCTTTTGAAACACTGTAAAATGTGAACTAGTCCACCAAAATCTCTTTGGTTTTCAGGTGGGGGTTTTTTTTGACACTTTCAAGGAATTTCAATGGATAGATCAACCAGAAATTATTTTGCTTTGCAGAAAAGCCTAGTTAGGCCTAACTTCATATACAGAGATTTTCTTCTGTATGCTTGTTTTTTATTTATGTTTACTTTTAGTGACCATTTCAACCAAATAAAATGCAATCCAAGCATTCCAGCAACTGAAGGTATTTGTTTGGCCTCCCATTGGACATATCATCAGGGTGTCAACATGTCGCACACGGGTTTTAATGTGAGTGCAGTTGATCGGTTCCCTCAGTCACTCCAGGACCCAGGTCCTCCAGGCAGACGTGCTGCATGGCCATCAGCTCACTGTCGGTACGCCTGTCGGCTCTCCTCAGGGAACCTAGAGCCGGAGGACAGGGGAGAGCAGCCCGTGACTGACACCCTCCAAGCAGCATCGGTAAGAATAAAGCTCTCCTGATTGTACAAGCACATCCTCTTCTCACAACGGCGCGTTCTGCATGGCCTCAACATTGCTGAGGTTAATTTAACTCCTGGATCCTGTGTGTTGGCTGCTCTCTGTGTTTTCATTAAGAGTGGGTAAGTGGGCTATGGCCATCTGTGCCAGTGATGCCAACAGCATTCTGGCTGTCGTCAAGACACAGAGGCAGGATTCTCCTTATGAGTCTATTTCTGTGCGTGTCCTTTGTCCCCCCTGTAGGACCGAGCCTCCCAGTCACACATGAACTTAGTATGTGTGCTACGGCTGCCAGCCTGACAAATTTCCAGCCACTTTCTCTCTGAAATTTAGTATCTCCTGTTTGTAGTGATGGTAACTGTTTGCTGTTCTTTGTTTAGTAGTTCTCCTGGTTAAGTTTTTCTAATGCATGGTTTCTTTGTAACTGTTTTGGAATTAATTTTCCCTGCTTCAAGAAGCTGCTTGGAAATCAGCAGTGTGTTATTTATTGTTGTACCTACTGTGCTGAATTACTGGTCCTAATAAGAAAAGAAAACCGCAAAGAAGTAGGCTATGATATTTCAACAGTGTTAAGGATAGACCTCTTCAAACTACCTGGAGATTTTTTTGCTGAGCCCTTTGCTATTTGGACTATTTTTTTCCCTGCTAATTTAATTGCTTATATATAGGATAGGCTTGATGAACAAATAAAAGACTTGCCAAAATGAATCACATATGAATTATAGGCCATCATCAGCTATTAACTTGGTTGAATCAAATGGTAATCAAGTTGCAATTTACAGTATTACTATACTGCTGCTCACACATAACACAGTGCTGCTGCTTTTATAAAACTGAGCAATCCGCTAATAGAAATAATTTTGTTGTATGAGTCAACTATACCTGTGCCTATCTTAGACCAAGAGTGATTACAAATCTCTCGTTTGCCAAATCTTCAGTTGTGGTATTTTTTTATAAATGTGTGTGTGTGTGTGTGTATATATATATATATGAAAAACAATATATAGGGAGAGATATAGATATATATCTATTTAGTTTTGGTACTTGAACACCAGCGTGTATACACAGCGGAAGCAGGCTTGTTCTCTATTCTGTTCTTACCTTTCTGGTATGTACATGGGCACTGTGATCTACGGGGACCCCAAGTTTTATAGAAGTATGATCCACTCTTTGTACAAAATCTCACCAAATTTAATCTCTGTAGTCCAATATCTTTGAATTTCTTTGCATTTTGTTAATGAGTTTAAAGTTTTTTCATAGTTAACTTCATGCTTTTCTTGCAAAGTATTATTCATAGCTCTTTACCATGTCCTCTTTCCACACTGAAGAATTATTTTTGATAATTTTCTGCATAGGGTGGCGGTTTTTTGCCCAGTATTAAAAGGCAGTTTAAGGAGAACTGAAAATCTGTTCATTGGGATAGATCATAAATAGAAGATTTTATAGTCTCCACTGTCTGGGCTACTGTACAAGCATCGTATTCTAACTAAAATGTCAAAATGAGCACAGAAATAAATGCCCTCCAAGCTGAATAGAATGTGTTTTATTCAAAGACAAATTTATGCGGAAGCAGGATAGAAAATATGATGAGACACATTGGTTTATTCCTTTTGTGAAAACAGATATCAAACCATAACACTATTAGAGAAGTGATTCTCAGCTAGCGGGTCGAGATCCGTTTCTGAGTCATCATGAATTTCTGCCGAGGGTGGAAGCAAGTTGGCATGTTTTAAATGTTGAAATATAAGAAAAGCCATTGAAGACTGACTGAAAAAAAATCACAGTTGCCAGAATTTCTACAGTAAAAAAGTTTGGCCAGATCAGCCTGGACTAAAAAATCCCATTGCGGTATGTAACCAAGTGAAGTGAGGTTGAAGGACAGGAAAAGATGAAATGAAAGAAGAAAAGAGCTAATCATCCAGCCTCCTTGGACTAACGGACTGAAGCACGCTGTGCTCCTTTTCCCCTTGCCCTGGCTGGGTGCATCAGCAGCCTGACTCCTGCGAGCGGCTGGAAGAGTTCCAGTACCCTTTTAACTAACGAGGGGCAGGTGGGTCACAAAACTGCCGAGTTTGGAAACTGCTGTGTGGCTGGGCACCATAGGACATCCTCTAGATGATGTTTAGGATGGAAATTTACAAGTTATGTGCTTTCGGTAAACATTTTAAAGTTCCCCTGGCAAACCAGGCAGCATTTTGTTTCCAGTCTGTGCATTGGTAGGGTGCCCATTACCATAGATGAGCAGGCTCAAAGACTGCAGGCTTTCAGAAACACATGGGATGTGTCAAGCTGACCCACTTCTTGAAAGCCAGGCTAGGCTTTGTGAAATGTCCTGTACTTGTTAGATGTTAGGATGTCAAGAATGTTTAAGTCTCCACTGACGAGATAATTATTGTTATGGTGTTTATAGAGGTGGGAGGGCCCAAAGGGAAAGGAGGCCAAAAAGGAGAATCAGGAAGTGAGATGAGTAAGGCTCCAGGAATTGCACGCAGATGGAGTTTCGTTGTGCTTTTTTCTTTAGCTCACTTGGCTCTTCAGTAAAATAGATGTTTACGTATGAGAAACTATTTTTTTCCTCTCTGCATCTCTCACACCTACAAATTCAAATGTTCCACATGCTAATCTTAATGGCAGAAGTAGATTTTAAGTGGACTTTAGGAATGTGAAACTGTCAGGTGAAAACACTGAGTTTTAATAATTCTTAGTTATTGTAGCTGCTCCCAGTCCTACTGCCAATCTGTAGTTTGCCTCTTTCAAATCCTTTCCAGGGAGACAAATTAGCATGAAATCCCGAATATCTGCTGAAATCTGAAATCCTGAAAATCTGTTGCCCTTGTTAGATAGTAGTATTTTACTGTACAGGACTAATCATTATGTTATGATTTATGGAATATATTAAATATACCAGAAACCTGTAGGATGTACAGACAGTTGCCTCCTTTTATTTTAAGAGTACAAAAACATGCATCTACAAAGCACATCATCTCACAAAATGCAAAATGTTTTTCTGACTTTGTTCAGTCATGGTAACCTTGGAGAATACTTGCATGACAAAGCAATTAAAATATTTCAAACAAGGTAATGATTTTGCAGGTGATTGTTTTTAAGATTAACTTGCCATTATATATGCTGTCATGATTGCAATGTCTATGCTCAGAAGCTTGGAGGAAGAGTAGCTTCCTGTTCTGGTACATATTATTATGATCAGCAATTATTGTTGTTTGCCAAGCCACGCCTATGCTAACCTCTGTCATCAACAATATTATTTGATCAGCTTAAAAATGACTGAATCTTATCTACTTGGCAACTTCTTTTAACCTAGCTTATGAACTTACCTGTGTGAGGCAATAGAGTATGAAATGAAAATCTTTACTATATAAAAGCCGCAGTATTGTCACTGATTTGTTACAGCTCCATGGTACTGCCCCCCTTGGAAGTGTCTTAATAATAAAGTCAGTTTTCCTTTCTAGGAATCAAAATGCTGAGAGGTTATCTGACGTCGTCTCCCCTCCATGGCTGAACCAGCTATCCCATGAGCATTCCTGAGAGGCACTTTCTTAAACTCTTCTTAAAATCTCCTGCAACTGATACGCTAACAGGTTTCTCTTGAGTTTTGACTAGTAACAATGTAAGGGAATGCTTGAGTGGTTTGAAAATTTAATTTGGATAGTCTGAAAACTAAATGGAATACAAGCATTTCTGTTGCTTTAAAATAATTTTCAACCGTGCTTTTTGAAACATAAAATTTAAGTTTTGATCCAGATTTGAATTGCCACAGTAAGTGTTCAAAACTCATGAGTCAATGCCCACCCACAAATGAAGTTGGCTTAAAAGCCCATTTTCTTAAAAATAAGACATTTAGAGAGGATGGGTAGGTGGTTGGTTATTTGCCATCTGTTTTCTGAGCTTTTAGGAGACCTTCCTTTCATATTTACAAGCTTTTGCCATACAGAAGAATTAAAAACTTGCTTAAAAAATACAAAAGCTGGGATTCTTACTGCAGTCCCTTGACTTTGGCAGCTGAAAAAAGTATTGAAGGATTTGCAATGAAATAATGAAAATCAGCAACACCTAATTTGACCTGGCAGCATTCTTCTCCATATTACAGCTTTGCAGAGGAACAGAGAGTAATCTGTATATATAGATCCCCTCGTATTTAATATATTTGATATATTTTGAGAAAGGTTGAGGAAAAGCGTGGAGTGCAAATCTTTTCCATCTCAAAAAGCTCTCCACTGTATATTGCTAACTTCAGTTCACTTTTCTGTTTCTTGAGGTAATTAATGTATAATAACACTTGTTAATAGGCAAATGCTGTCTGCACTCTCAGGCCCTAGTAGGTTAAGTCTCATGGTAGAGAGGAATTTATTTTTAAACATGAAGATTGCAGGAAACTAACAATTCAGTGTTGTCATGGATTTGTCACACTTGGCTAGTTCTTGGTAATTAAAGGAAGGTTTTGATAAACAAGTAGTTTGCTTAATTTTAATGGTCTGTGGTTAGGAGTTCTCGGATAAACTTGCTTGTTAGAGACTCCTTATTTCTTGTAGTAAATATGTTATGTCGTTGTGTTAGAGACTCCTTATTTCTTCTAATGAATATGTTATGTTGTTGATGTATGGGAAATTTAAATATGTGTATGGGAAATTTAAATCTATGCCATTTTAGATAGTACAATTTGTGGGGGTTTTGTTTGCTTTTAGTGATTCTTTTAGTACATATTTGGCTTCTAGAGACAGCATATTGTTCAAAGCATGCTTTTGCTCTCCAAAGCCTCTGTCTGCAGCATGAATTCCTTTATTTGATGCAATTCAGCACCAGGGTCTTCACCCGGCCCCTGTGGGTCCCGTATGAGCTGTTAGGTGCCACCAAGCAGCCTCCTGACACGCCTGGTCGGCACAAAGCCAAGCTGTGTGTGCAGCCCAACCTGGCACGCAGGTGACCCAGCAGGAAGAGCAGCAGTGGGTATGTGCTGGCTCGCCGTCCCACTTCCCTGCCTGAGCTTTGTGTCTGAGCAAGGAGAACAGGAGGTAGCACTGGCAAAATGCTGAAGAGGTGGGACCAAAAGCTGCTGAAGATGCGGTGCAGCTGAAGTGAGATGTGACTCAGTGACATGTCATCCCTGGCTCATAGGAAGAGGTGAGACAGAGCTTGGGCAAGAGGAAATACACTTGCAAAATTAAACATTTCATAGGAAAAATAGCCTTTTCACTTCAGTTACTGACATCTCAATTTTCACCGCTAATCCAGGAATTGCTGTACGTACTATGAGACATTAATGCTGGCCCTAATTCTGCTGACTGCCCCTCATCTCTAGGCTAAGATTTGACCTTTTGCAGACTCGCTACTTCTTTGCAGCATTTTCTCTCTACCCTCCAAACCTCAGTCTGTTTTCTGCATTGAACTTTCATGCTCTGTATCCTTTCATCTCTTCTTATGCAGAAGTAAAAGTTCCTTGTGGGTAGAGATGCTTATTTGTCTGTTATAATTTATCCACTGTATGGGAATCATGTGGTTATATAAAGCAGTAATACTATTAATAGCAGAGAAGGCAGCAACTTCTCTTTCAAACTTTTAATACAAATTCTCTATCAATTTAAATGGAAGCACGATCCATAATTAAAGTGGCACAGTCTTATGTGCAGAAGGAATATTGAATCACAGTGAAAAATGCAGGAAAAGGAAGTAGTATAACCATGTCTACCCACAGAGAATATAAATGCAGCCACACAAACCTTTTAAATGTTTCTTGGTCAGGTATGTGCTTACAGCTTGGTATTGGCTCAGGCAGGATTGATATGAACTGGAAAACAAAATCAGCAAACATTGCTGGGGCAACAGTGCAGGAAAAGTTTAGGACACCCCCCTGCTGTAACAAGGAACTAATCATTCCTCGTTAATGAACGGCTGGTAACAAATATGTGTGACAGCAGTAGTTAAAAATCGGCCAGCAAGAAGTGCCAAGTGATGGTTAGCTGAGCTTATGTTTTCTAGCTCTGGCAACCCAGGGTTCTCTACGTTTCTGAAGAAATGAGTGCTAACGATGACATATCCAGCAACATCTTTTCAAGAGGTGGTACTGAAGATGGACATCAACGCTGCCTGAAAGACAACTCTTCTTCCTTTTAATATGGGTCCTAAAAGCAGGGGAAGGTAGGAAGAGGAGGAAGGGTTGTATACAACTAGAATTAGCCCTGTATTTTATCAAAACCATGTATAGTTTCTAAGCCTGTTCAAGAATGACCTTTTACTTTAATTTTTAACTGAGAGGAAAGGACATACTGTACAGGTATAATATCTAGCCTCCAATGCTTAGTGCAGAACTTAAAAAGCATGGCAGGAAGGGGCCAGGTATCTACTACTGTATTGAATTTAAAGACATTGTCAAATTAACAAAGCCTGAATTGTTATTCTATTTATTTACTTATCATTAAGTGATATAACATTCTCTTCCACATCCTGAAGGTCATTACCACAGTATATTTATTTTGGCGTCTCAGTGATGTCGAACATCCAGTACTGTGCCTTTTACAAACACATACACGAAAAAAAATTCACTAACTCATGCTCCTTCAGTGCTGCCAAGAACGTAGCAAAGTGTAACCAAGCTGCATATGGTTTGACTGTGGTAAAATGTCTGCACCCTGCCTACGTTACAGGTGTAGCTCTACTGGAAGAAATATCCCAACTAGGTTTGAAGGGTTGGATAAAATCCTCCTAGGGGAACTTGAGTGCCTGGTAGAAGAGCTGTCCTCAGCTGGCTCCAGTTCGATTCCTCTATCTCATATCCTGTGCCTTAAATGAGAGTTACATTCATCGTTGTGGTGCACAATTCCAATCTACTTACATGTTTTCCTCCCACAATTATGAAACAGCAAGGAAAACAATTTGACCAGCAGTGCTTTAGTTACAAAATCAATGGATGCATGAGACAAATTCTTGAATTTGGCATTGCAAGATGATACCCTTAAAATAGACATTAAAATATTAGGCACTGCAGAGTTTTGCCTCTGTTTACTGGGGCTCAGATGATGGACAAAGTATCGACTCTAATAGTGCAAAAATCTCTGACTAGCAGCTCCAAAACAAAAGTCCTAGTCCTAGTCCTCCAACCTCACTTGTGCTAGTAGGATTTCGAACTCCCTTGGATTCTCACTGGTAAGTCAAGCTTCACATTTGTGCATAGCTTATCAGGTATCAAAGCCAGGGCCCCGTATCTGAACGGGAATGGAAATGTTCGCTACTAAGTGGGATGCAATGTTTGAATTATGCAGTGCGTAACTGAGGAAATAAACATGAGGTAATAAAGAAAAGACAAGCCAGTAGTAATCTGACTGATCCCCCCTTTTGGGGGGATTTTTATTCATATGTAGTTGAACTCCAAATGTGAACTTCAGAGATAAGATACACTGATTACTGTACAAGATTACCACTGTATCATGTTTATACATGTTATGGAGTTGAAAGAACCTTTCCCATAGTTGACGCTATTCAAGAAAATGTATTTAGTACTAATTTGAATTTATTTTTTTAAGAGAAGATCATGCATAAGGGTGAAACAGGAAACATCTTTTAAAATGAACTCGTGCACCTCTAGCACAATTACTTGGCTGTTGCGCTTGCATCTCTTTAGAGACTCCTCTACCTGAGGACATGAAAGTCACTGCAAGACAGATTTAATCTGGCTGTTGGGTATTTTTTGAAGAGGCAGAGACTACAAGATACTTTCCTAACTTGACAGACCTTCTGTGTGGAGTTCAGTGAACTCTCAGGCAGGACCAAAAAGCAAGCGTCACAGCAAGGCTTTCCTCTCAAATTCAGGCAGTTCTTCCCTACCAAGTCCTGGGCCTGCTGCAATTCAAGCAGCACCCCTGCCTGGCTGGACTGAGGGTGCACATAGTCACAGGCATAAGAAATGTTGCATTTATTCCCTCAGAGGCCACCTTAAGAAAAAAATCAGAACCAATGAACAAAGTCTGCACTGATTGTACATGTTCCAAATAGGTCACAAACATCTAGTTTAAAAGCTTGTCTCTGTTACTGTTGTGCCTCTTTTAAACAGGCTGAGGAAAAGAAACATTGAGTGATTGTCTGGTTTTGCCAGTTCTGTTAGAGGTTAATAAGCACTTTGACATGTGCTGGTCTTCAGGTTTTAATTTGTAAAAAAAAAAAAAAATCAGTATGTAAGTGTACTACATCAGTGAAGTTGTTGCTGTAAACAGGGACTGTGAACTATTTAGCACTTCATCTGCAGATCTCCATGTGCTTGCAAAACGGAAGGGTTATTACCCCACTCTTACTGCTGGGAAAACGGTGGTGAAGAGGTGCAGTGACTTGGCCAGAAGTCACCCAGCTGGCCAGTGTCAAAACTGTGGATAAATCCCAGGACTAATTCTTTATCCCAGAAGCTGCCTCAAAATGAATAATACAGAGAATTGTGCAATGGAGCGTACTCTCAGGAACAGTGGCAGAACATGAGATGAAAATAGATATAACAAACTGAAATACTGGGAAGTAATTAGATTTAAGACAAGAAAATAACCATGGAAGTATATGTGAGATTAAACATTATGTAGCAAAGAAACTTTGCTTTGGCAAGGCAAAATTTTTATTATTAAAACATGCTACATTATGTCTCTCATGTCTTTTTTTTTTTTTAAATGATTGAGGGTAGCGACAATGACTACAGCCCTAGAATCATAGAATCATAGAAT
>NW_009214414.1:0-309 GCF_000690835.1 Fulmarus glacialis
CCGCAGCCCAGCACATGGGACGCATCCTGAGCAGTGCTGAGCCCCGGTGTCCTCGGAGGTGCTGCATGTCTGGGTCACTGGGAGGGAGGCCACATCCCTGGCAGGCAGCTGCCCCGTCCCACGTGCTGGAGATGGGGCAGGATGAGGTCTCAGTTGTGCCTCCCCTGCGTAGACAAACCGCCCCAGCGAAGCACCGGGTGCTTTTCCCCACTGGTGTCTGTGCTGTGCCATGATCTCCACGCCGTTTTCCAAAATTCAGGTCTTTTGAGTCCTTCCAGTGTCCCTGCCGTCGCCTTCCCGGGTGTGCTG
>NW_009214414.1:473-781 GCF_000690835.1 Fulmarus glacialis
GAGGGGACGTGGTGGTGTGTCACCCCAGCTTTCTCTTTGCCGAGAGTGTTTTTCAGGAAAGGGGTGGGGGCGGCGCCTGGAACAGGCAGAGGAGCTGGCGGGGATCTGCTGCTTCCCAAAAACTCGGTGCAGCTCCCAGGGGAGATAAACAAGTTAGTCACTCGGTGAGCTCATGGCAGAGGCATCTTGGCCTCCATGAGAATTTGTCGCGGGCCCTTCCCGGGGTGTGAGCGTGCCCCGGTGCGGGCTCCCCGCAGGAGGCAGTGGCTGCGTGGCCGCGGGCGGTGGCTGGCCCCGTGCTCCTCGTC
>NW_009214415.1:0-17785 GCF_000690835.1 Fulmarus glacialis
AGTACCTCAGCCTTATCCTTGTCCTCAGTAGTAATGTTCCCCTCCACATCCAATAAAGGATGGAGATTCTCCTTGGCTCTCTTTTTGTCATTAATATATTTGTAAAAACATTTTTTGTTGTCTCTTACGACAGTGGCCAAATGACACAGATGTATGGAAATGTACTGAATATTCTCAGCCACTAGCACATCCCTGTGAAGTGCCTGACACAGCTTGCATTCAGTGTGAATTACAGCTACCAAATAGTAACATTTCTCACCTCTCTAGAGATGGAGAGGGAAGGTTTTCAAAGGCACAAATAACAAATCTGAAATCAGTGGGAATTAGATGCTAAAGCTTCCATCTGTACCATTGCATATATTTGCTGTCCATATGCCACTCACATAGTACTGAAGGGACTGTGCAGGTATCTACACGCTGGCAGCTGAGACTTGATTACGCTGTGAGATGCTCGTATCTATCAGCTTCTTTCTTCCTTTCACTGATCAAAACATAATAGACTTGATTCAACTTTCATTAAACAATTGCCAATCACCATTGTACTTACTTCTCCTAGTGAGAGTTCACCACCATAGTATTAAGCAGAATAAGACTGAGTAACTCAGAGCCACGAAGATAAAGCCAAGTTGTCTTTGTTTAAAAGATTTCAAGTAACCATCACTGTCGCTGCCGTTAAAGGACATATTGGGTTTGTTTTTTTTTTTCTTTCAGATATAAAGAGTTCAGGGAATCCTTTTACTGCTGCAAGCTTCCCTGGGGAGCAGAAAGGGAGCGTGGAGGAATTGCACTACCTGTATTGCCAGAAGACTACAGGGCAAAGGACAAGTCTTCTGTACATTTGTTAAAGGACATGAACTTTATGCTAGTGCTGTAGACCCCTGGCCAAGGTAGGCTAGACAAATACTTCTCACAGTAAAAATGTTTAGGTGACAGGTTTTTAGCAAGAATAGCAACAGACAGCTACCAGGTTAGACAGCAATGTAGATCAAGACATGCAAATATCTGCATTCCAAAAATGGGCAATTTAAGCTTCTACCCTTTTCACATTGCCTTAAATATTAATGTGGGAATATACTGGTACCCACAAATCTCTGCAGTGTTTCGCTGAAACACTTAAAGTTCCAAATGACCATATTTATTTTTTGCTCATCATTTGATAATTACTTACTGTTGGCTGTTGTCCCAAACACCCTTCCTGACCTTAAAAACATCACTACTGGCCTAACTTACACTGATGCTCAGGATCCACAAATCCCATAGGCATAAACATAAAAAGTTGGTGCTCAGCTTTTTCAGAAAGCTGTTGTAGAAGAAGAGATCTGTCTAGACAACAGCTGAGGGGAAGAGCTCTGGGATACGCTTACTGAGTCAGGGCTCCTTCTCCTAGCCTCTTACCACAACTAATTTCTTCTTTAGAATATATTGGGGTTGGTGCCACTTCCACTGAAACCAGTTCCAAAACTTCTTGTTCATCATGATGGCATTAGTCAAAACAAAAGGAAAAAAAATAAGACTGGCTAGCTGATAAACAGATAGGCAAATGATGATGTCAAATCTCTGTTGTTGAGACACTCAGGTAGGTTTCAAATCACCATTACTGACTTGCAGGAAAGCTTTGAAAGCAGAACATGCTTCTGCTTAGGGCTGACTTGTGGAAATTCAAGGATAACCTTCAGCCCTGCAGGCTTTCCTGGAGAACAGGAATGGAAGATGCAGACTAGGCATCTGCATGGCTGTCCAAGGGTTAAAACATTACTCAAAGGCTGGAAAGATGCCTTCCTGTCCTTGCTCTGCCCTGCATTACCATGAACTAACCTCTTTGTAAAATGATCATAGAATCATAGAATATCTCGTGTTGGAAGGGACCCATAAGGATCATTGAGTCCAACTCCCTGCTCCTCGCAGGACTACCTAAAACTAAACAATATGACCAAGAGCGTCTCCTTGAATTCTGACAGGCTTGGTGCCATGACCACTTCCCTGGGGAGCCTGTTCCAGTGACCGACCACTCTCTCAGTGAAGAACCTTTCCCTAATGTCCAACCTGAACTTCCCCTGATGCAGCTTCATACCATTTCCATGTGTCCTATTGCTGGTCACCAGAGAAAGGAGATCAGCCCCTGCCCCTCCGCTGCCCCCCTTCGGAAAGTTGTAGACTGCAATGAGGTCACCCCTCAGCCTTCTCTTCTCCAAGCTGAACACACCAAGTGACCTCAGCCGCTCCTCATAAGTTTTGTCCTTGAGACCTTTCACCATCTTGGTTGCCCTCCTCTGGGCACACTCTAATAGTTTGATGTCCTTCTCTTGAGGTGCTCACAACCACACACAGTACTCGAGGTGGGGCCGCACCAGTGCAGTGTAGAGTGGGGCAATCACCTGCCTCAACTGGCTGGCTATGCTGTGCTTGATGCACCCCAGGACATGGTTGGCCCTTTTGGCTGCCAGGGCACGCTGTTGACGCATATTCAACTTGCCATCAACCCAAACCCCCAGATCCCTTTCCATGGGGCTGTTCTCTAGCCTCTCGTCCCCCAATTTGTACATATAACCAGGATTACCCTGTCCCAGGTGGAGAATCCAGCACTTGCTCTTGTTAAATGATACTGATGGGACCTCCATTCCAGGAGCATGACAAGATGCTGTGATCCCACAGTGATAGGATCAGTGCAAGAATGTAAAATCAGCTTGAAACAAGAATTTTCATTGCTCTTGTGTTTTTCTGAATATGCAATCCCTTGGATTATTTGTTGTCCAGGCACACTAGTGTAGAGCCCCTGATCCATCCAAATGAATTCCACTCTGAAGAGAAAAAGAGGTCCAGAAACAAGCCGCCTCTTTTCCGCAAGGTGGAAAATGCCTAGGTGGCATATAGTCTGTGTAGCTGTCTTTACATTCCTACCCTCAAACTGCAAGCAAGCAAAGGTTTCGGCCAACTCAGGCATAGTACACAGGTAGGAGTCACAAGGTGACTCCTCATGAGAAGATAGATGAGTCACAGTGACTACATGCCCCATCTCAGAAAACCAACTTAGCAGTCAGAAAGGGAGAAGAGGTTTCCAAGCTACTTTATAAACCCATTTTTATGACATCCATTTGTTGTTTGTCTTGGGCAACTCTCACAGTAAAGTGATACTGCAGAAGAGTTGTTCAGAGCATAGCCAGACATCACAATCCTGATAGTGCTATTGCAGGGCCAAAATAGAGTAGCCTTTCCTCCACACTAAGTTTCTGTACAACATAGATCAGCTTCCAGGTAAGGAGCACAGCTACAGTATCCCCAACAGCACCACCTTCGCTGATCTCAGTGAAACCTACCAGACATACAGGCTAGAAATTAATTAGGAACGTACTCTAGTGCAAACAATTATAGAGGAGAAAGCTGAAGTGGGCAAGATGCAAATGAAGTATTTTCGTGGCTGTGCCTCTAATAGCACTGGCACAAATTTCAGCGGGGGAAGTATGAGAAGCCTAAATAAATATGTTTATAATACAGTCTTCCACGAGAGCTGGAAGCCTAAGTCTGACCATAGATGTCCGCGTTGCTCAACTCACAGCACCCGTGGCACAGAAGCACACATTACACTGGACAGTGCTAATGTGGGAAAGTGCTTAAAGAAGAAAGAGAAGACAATTCTGAACTCATTCTTAGACCCAGAGTATTATGAGCACATTCCCGTTGGACTGTGCTATAACCCGCAAGCTTTGGGAGCCCATTGATCCAGCCATAAAAGTCAAACAACCCCCTTCTGATTCAGCATCATTTCTCTCCCTTTCTTGCAGCCAACATCTCTTCTTCAGCCATGCAATTAGGGCCACCCATTCCTTTTAGCAACAGTCACTTGATTAGACCCTTTGGGTCAAGCTCAGCTTTAGCAAGGCCCGGTCAAAACTATAAGGCTATTTCTAATACCAGGAAAATCTTATTGGTTATGGCTGATTTTTCCAACTGCATTTCCTTCATTTTGGCACTCCTATTTGCTCTCTCTTCTGCTGTATTTTTTTTTAACCTGATGTCCCATATAACAACTGATTTGTTTTCCACTGTTTAAACTCAAAGACAAGTATGGTGGTATCTTCTCATCAGATTCTTTTCAGTGAAAAGGACCATGCAGTTTTTCTGGATTCTGGGAGCCCTTTGGCTGAAAGTGATCCCCATAATGTAGGGACCCCCATAATTTAATTCCTTACAGGACCAAAAGATGGAACCTGCACTCATTCAAGGCATTCCCACAGCTCCTACTGAGTGTTGGGGGTGCGTGGTGAGGGGCTGTAAGGGCCTTCAGAGAGGGAAATGCTCAGTGTTCTTAGGAACTCTGGATTCAGGCATGGGTGCTCAGCACCTCTCAAAATCCAGCCCTGCAGGACTTAGATTTTGAAACTGAGGAGAGATTTCCACACTAGCAGCATCTACGAGTTTTGATATTAAGGCTTATCTGAGAAATCAAGACAAAAACATATCAATTGATTTGGATTTTTATAAGCAAATAGAGCATAAGCTGTCTACATTTATGCTTTCTCTTTGCAAGGCCTTTGAAGAGGCCTTCCCGCTGAGCAATACTGTGATGTCACCCAGGTGAAAAAAGTGATATGTGTATGAATGATGAACTGTAAGTTTAAACTGTGCGTAAACCAGATTGTCAATTTAGTGAATGTAACAGCAAACTGAATATTCATTCCACTCTGGTGATATTATGCACATATGATATGAAGTGCAGATCTGACATGAAATCTGAAGGGCCGTGTTCTGTAAAAAGGGATTAGCTAGTAACTAAGGAGAGCAAACACAGTTGGGAAGGAAATTCAGAATACGGCACTGTGCCCCTTCAGTTTAGTATCTCTTCAACAAGGGTCTCTGAGTTTGCTTTACAGGTTGTCCATATTTATCAACTTGTAATACTTAAAAATATTAGCCCTTCTACTAGTTAGAATCCAGATTAAACTGAAGTAACCATGACACCATGTGCATTTCGGTCCATTTTTCTGGTATATATAGAGAGAGAGATACGTATTTTTGGAGGAGGCTTAGCAAAGATTATTGTTCTCGCTGCTGCTGTCCAAGAGATACCGGATTGAGTGAATTTGGATGCTGCTGGAGTTCTGCAATTCAACATTTTGCCACTTGATGGCAACAGCAAAACGCTTAAATTTGATCAAACTACGGAGATTTTAGATTAAGGTAATTTAAAGTGTAAATGTAAATTCTTCAAAAGCAGAAAATGAACAAGTTACACCTCTCATATTAGCACTGACAACTAGAGCATATTAGAAACCTGAGAATAATTTTGCAACGATTTCTCAGTTATCTTTATAGGGCTGTGAGGCACATTGTTTGACCCCACCACTCTCCCTTTAGCCTCCCTGCACGTGAGGTACCTGCTCCCCATTTTGTGTAAACTCAGACACTCTAGAAAAGCAGGAGAGCTAACTGTAAACACGTCACAGAAGTTACACAAGGAAACCTGCAACTCTGCTCTTTGTAATCCCCTGCTTTTTGCAGGCTTCTCTCATTATTACCTCATTACAGCATGCAGCACAAGCAGAAGAGAATGTGGTTACCTACAAGAGTGTACAAGTCAAAACTCCTTTCTACTGGGACAGCTTATGACCTTTGACCAGCAATGCACATTAGAGGCATTGGCTGTGCTGCTTCTGCAGAATTTGATTACAAGCTACAAGGAAGTAGCAAGTTATTCCTGTAAGTTTCCTAAGCACTAAGTGACAAGAACTGGCCCGTGCACTTTTGTAAGATAATGGAGAATTTTTAAATTGTTTTAGAACTAACATCCATGCAAAGTGGGCACTCTCATGTTGCACATAGATATACTTTCTCCATTATTTTGCACTCACATCTTAACATGAAACATGCTGGATCTCTAAAAATATTTATGGTCTATGCTTTATCCTAGTTTGAGCATTTTCTTTTCCCATAAGGTTGTATTTTCTCGGTCTTTGAAAGACTTTTAAATGGAAGGAAAGAATATATCCTTTAAAACAAAAAGTGAAACACGCAAAAAAAACATCTTCCATGTTCATAGTCCAAGGTCTTTCAGAGCAAGTACTCTTCCTGCTGTCAGGGACTATTAAGCGGTGACAGCCACATGGAACCTTTCCTGAAAAATACCCTCCGAGTGGTGCTCTGCAGGCCTACCTGGGAGCTATTAACACTCGGTTTATTTACCTTATAGCCTGTGAGGGCTCCTTTCAGCCATTACTGTCTTTCATGGGAAATTAATTACCAGGCATTTACAATAACTCTGTATACTTTCATGGGAGAACTATGCCTTTGCCTTAAGTATGCACACTACGTATCCTTGTGCAGTTTTGCACTAGAATGAATCACTGGGTTTGTGCAGGTGTGCTTTTGTAAGTGCATTAGCAGTGGGCCACACACATATGCCCTCCCAGTCAAATGTACCAGAGAAAAGTAGTCTCCTCCTCACATCTAAAGGTGTAATGAGTCCTCAAGTTCACATCAAACAAGACTGCAAAATCCTGAAAGGCCTTGAAAAATACGCTTCAGCCATTGCCAAGAACCCTAGTTATACACACACACTCTACATCAGGCTACAGAGTTTGCAGCTGTCCTTCCAAAGACAAATCACACCAATGAGGTTTTCGGTGGATTCAGTGACAGCACAGAATGAATGAAAACTGGCTTTTTTCCATGTGGGTTTTAATCTGCTTTCACTGTTTATCATGCCACACAGCACCTGCATTCCTCTGGCTGTCCCCCAGCTCCCTGACCCCTGGTGGTTCCCTGACCTGCAGCTCCCTGACCAAGCAGGTTTTAAGGTTAGGCAAGATAAGTGATTGCCTCCCTTTGAAAGAATAAAGCGCTGCAGAGAAAGCCAATTTACACATGTGAAACATTTTATTCTCCAGTCATAACTTCCTTCCTGTTAAAATTGGCAAAAGTGATACATCTTATTCTCTTAATAATTTACTGAGTATGTGGGAAATTAACAGGAAAGAGCAGCAAAAAGTTCTCTGGCCTGATCTAAAAAAGAAGCTGAAGGTCATGAGGCTCCCCACACTGCATCACTCTCAGGTCAACACCACACCTGAGAGAAGAAAAGCTCTTCAGAGCTCCTACCATGTGTCGGAGAGTAGAAAAATGGTGGGAAGTGATAGATCCTCATGAAGGTCACACAGGTTCCAATGTGTTTTTCATTACTGTTACTGACCAAGCGTGTCCCTGCACCCAGCGCTCAGCACTACATCAGAAAGGGAGCTGCAGAACTACTGCAGGCGAAGCCAATGTTTCCATAAGGATACTCTCTCTCTTGTGAAACTTGGTTTATGCTTATTTTATCAAAAAGTGTTTGATGAGTGCTCACAGTGCACTCATTGCTAGGGAAATGGGATGGTGTCCATCTAGACCACTCCCTGGATTTGTTCTGGGGCTTTCCAAACCGGGAGCATAAGTCCTCCTGAGTCTGACTTCTTTTCAAGAGACTGATAGACTCCATATCCTCTGTGGACTGAACATAAAGGGGAAGATAACATAATACTTAGCAACTGTTTCTTGTCTGATACTGGCAGACTCCAGCAAAAGTCTACTGCAACTCCAGTGAAAGCATCTCAGTGCCAAATTTGGAAAAGCTGCTATTCCTTTCTTCCCTTCCAGCCAGAGCTCTCCGTTTCTATACTGTCATCCATTCTGGGTGGCTTCAGGCTTGATTATCCAGTTTGAGTTTTAAAAATATACGGAACACTCTAAACAACTGTCCACCTCTGAAAATGCAAAGCTTTGCTGGCTGTTACAACCTAAGCTCACAAAACTTCTCTAAATCATGGTATAGTCTCGGAAATGCATGCTCATGCTTATTTTATTGCTGCCTTAAGTTTAGATGTTATAACGAAAAGTGCTCTACAAAGCTACTTAAGTACTTCTGCCCTACCAGAGCACAAAGCAGACTGACTGCCTTATTTTTGCATATTTCTATCAGGAACATGTCCAATGAATGCAATGAAGAATGTAACAATTCACATCATAGCACAATGTGAATGGAAATGGAAATTGAAAATACTTCTTAGTGTTTATTTACAATTTACATTGTGTTACAATTGTAATATTGTCTACAGCACTAGTAGACATATAGCACCAGCTCTAACTGTAGAAATGGAAAATCAGTTAGAAGTATCTGTGGAATACACTTTTAAAGATTGCTGTTCTGTAAGTATGACTATTTCTGTAAAAGCTTTCCGTTTTCAAGACAGACACAAAGTTGGAACCAGAGTCCCAGGTCGTTATAAATGCAACAATATACAAATGGTTGTCAGAATCCAACACTTGATTAAGTTCTGTTATCTTTGTAGCATCGCACATTAAAAGTAGATCTTTTGTTCAGCTCAGTTGAGGCATGAGTTATGCTGTCACAGTAACTTGTGAGATATCACACCTCGTGTTGGTTGCACTGAGTCCCATGGCATCACAGCACAGATTTCACAATGAAATGCATGACTTCTGCATGTTGTATCAGAACGTGTGAACAAAATTGATCTGGCACTTGAAGTTTATCTTCAAAACACCCATGCCAGTATGGAAAGAAATAAGCACAGGACTGTATTTAAATTCTTTGAGCAAGGGGGCATATTTCCTCTTTGTAACTGTGGAACACCTATTTTTACTGAGACTAATTCAATGATGGAGTGGCCAAGTGGCAGCTCTTGAGTCACAGGTGACTTGAACAGAGCTTGGGTACAGCTCCCATGCCACAGCTATGTCATTAACCAGGCTACTGCGTAATCCCCAGCTGTGGGAGGAGGGGAGTTCCCACAGGAACTGCTAAGGCTGAAATGATGGAGTCCCCACAGGGCCCATTAACATCCCAGATGGCTCTGTCCTCAAACTGAGCAAGGGGAGGAGCCCTGAGAAGTTATCACCATCTCCTGCTTGGGAATGAATCCGGGACATCCTTCTCCTCACTGAGAAAAATGAGGGGGCAATATGAAGATTTTGGTATATGGCTTGTAGAATCAAGAAACTTTGTGTAATCACTGTACAAACAATAAAGCTTAAAAAAAGACCACTAGCAGTCAATCTCTCCTACACATATACAGTAAAGACCCTTTCAAGCAAGACCTGGTAATTACGCCTTCCTCATGAAATAAATACATGAGATTTTGGAGTTCCAGGTGAACCACTTAGATCAGTCCAGTAATATTGTCTTTCAGGCATTTTTTAAAATTATTTTTTTAATTATACCACAAAGAACCATTAAGCAAATTAATTAATTTTTTAATCTCAGACATTTTTCTGACTTGGTACAATTGCCAAGAGACTCTTAGCTAGCCTCAGTGATGAAATTCTTGGCCTTTAAAGTTAGTGTTTTCTTTTGATTGCTTTTTAAAAATTTATTTGAAGCATAAAATAAGTCTCCACGGTAACATACAAATAATTTATCAGCATGGAATGAATAAGTATTTTCTCTGCAAGCAGAAACAGGACATGTTTTCTGTTTTGCATTACTGATAAAAGGATTTATTTTTAGTAATAGCACATACCATTGTTAATTAATATAGAGCTTATTACACAAAAGTGTAACAGGATAGATTTTTCCCTCACTCCTTTTAAAAAGACATTCTGCGTATCACTTGCTCCCAGTGCCTTTTCAGTCTTTGGCACCTGGCAACACAAAACATTCCTCGTGGAATGAGAAGTATCAGTAAGAATACTGTGTGCACTGCTTACACATTGATTTGTCCCTAATGTATACAGAAAGCACTGATTCAGATAAAATGTGGGAGGTGCAAATGAACGTGGGTCACTTCAGGTAACTTATTTTTCTTCCCTAATATAGGCTTCGTAAACCACCAGTTTGGCTAAGTAAGTACATTTCATCTATATTATAGCTTATCTTTAAGGCAAGGTGTTCCTCTTACAGACATAACTGCACAGTGCAGGTTCCTTGGTAATAAGCAGCACAACACTACTAGGCAAAAAACTCTTAAATGACGCATATAATGATAGGTTTAGCAGGTTAGCAGTTTTTGGCTAGCACACCCACTCTCCTAACAAATACTGATCTTGCTGACTTGCCTATGGGCTAATTGGGTTTTCTCAGCTGTGTCGTTCATGGCCTCTTTACCTAATGTGAATTAAAGGGTTTGGGAGCATCTACCAAGCACAGCTAAGGGATCTAACGTACGCATAAGGCAGATTTATGAGAGAGAAGCCTCAGAAAAGCCCAGCTTGGTAAGACATCTAGTTACGTCATGATGCACAACCTTAGGAATGAAATGAATTTGGCTTCTGTATGAAGTTGTGACTTTGCTTTATACAGTAACTGGGGAAAGGCGTTTGCTCTCAGTAAGCTGCTGTATGCAGTTGTGGTAAAGTTTAGAAGAATCCAAACAGGATGCTAGCCTCCCTCACTGGAATAAACCACTGCTTTCACTTTCCTCAGAAGATCTCACGATTCCCCTGATTTTAATAAGTTTTTTAATTATTCTATCATGAAAACCTGTAAGCTGAAAAGAACAGCCACAGGAACATGGGCACTCCATGAAATCCTGGTTCTCAGTACCCCATAAAACTCTCCAGTTTGGCTTTACCCTCCTTCTTCCCAGAAACAAACGTCTTCTTAGAGACAAATTTTGATTTCACAAGCATAAATTCAGTTACTATTAATTGGAGCTGTGCACCAATCAGAAGTCCACATTTTCCTTCCCTTAAGCCACACAAAAATAAATGTGAATTGGTATGACTGATTACATACAGAAGCTGCAAGGGAATCATCATTGTGAATTTTTTGCAGGGTGCAAGCAAGAGGGGATTAAAGAACTAAGATATCGCCTTTCTGATTCTCACATCTCTCCCAGTTCTTGCTAAGTGTTATATCTAATGCTAAAACTCTGTGAAACGCAAAATAAGGAAATTTTCTTTCTTTCTGTCCTTCTTCCTGCCAACTCAAACCAACCCAAGACCACTGTGCCTACCATTTCCCACCTCTCATCCCTACCAGACACACATCTTTAGGTACGCCATGTTCCCAAATTTCAGATCACCTGAGGATCGAGACACTGGAATCGATGCAAGCAGTCGTCAGCCTTTCCATCCCAATATCCCTACCAAGGCTTTTGTTGTGGCTGTTCTGAGGAAGACCAGAGGTAAGACCGCACTCTGTTGGTTTACCATTCATTCTTGAAACGTCCTTAGAAACACTACTGAAGTCATGACTCTCTTCTACTGAAGCTTAACAGAGCCGGAATCTGAATATATCAGTAGTCAAGCTAAGCATCTTGGCTTAAATTAGAGCTCTATGTGCTGCTAGTTGCAGTCTCTGTGGAGAATACTTCAGCAGTGAGAATGATGAATAAACACACCTTGTAGCCCCAGAAGCCAACAGAGCTATTAACATAGCTGCTAATCCCCACAAAAGCAAGATGGATCATTTAGTGTATCTGATATCTTTTGCCAGACAAATAATTCTTCACAGTCCAATAGAGTGGAAGAGAAAGGAAACAAAACGCATCAGTGCGATCAAAAAATAGCAATTTTGGGACCAAAGTCATGCCTGCCCTATGTTTGCTGAGGACAACAGAAGTACCCCTGTATCACTGCACAGATGGTAGAACAAGGTTCAGGGAGAAAAAACAACTCTTCTTATTCCTTACAAAGACTGAGATGAAGCCCTAGACATTCATTATTTACAGAACACCATGTAAGCCATCACGAGGTGTTTGTTTTTAACCCAGCAGCATTTTAACCTGAGAGTGTTTTACATAATATATTGGAGGAAAAGGACATGAAATTTTTGTTCTTATTCTGCTTTTCCCTGGAGGCATTCTACTACATCGGAATTTTGACAGGTACTTCATTTTGGAAGATTTTAAAGATGACCTGCATGAACTCATGAGGAGTCCTTGGCAGCTGCTGACTACACAGGGTTATGGGGAATTTGGGACAGGAGAAAGCCAGCACCTCTGTGTGCCATGGCAGTGCTTGCCAGGAAGGGTTTGGCAATAACTGTGTGAAACAGAAAAAGTGTACGCTGGCATGGATAAGCAGCTTTTCAGCAGAGTAAAAGCTGATAATGTTACATAGGAGGTCAATTTGCACTAATGAGCTGCCATTCCAGTCATCGGCACAGTGCTGTACAGTTATGTATATATATAATTTGGTACACGAGCCATTTTTAGTGAAGTATTTGTCCATCCAAACCCAAATTTTTTCTACAGAATATGTAATGCTAGGAGTAGTTATTTTTAGTCAGTTTTCATTGATCATTGGTCAATTTAAGAAACACTCATCATGTGTGGAGGTGGGCTTACAAAGCCTATTTTTGCACAACAGGAGGATCATCGGAGGCCAAGACCTATTTCCAGCAAAGCTTAGCAGGTTCAGAATTACTAGCTAAGGGGGCAGCTACCACTGGCACATAAAAAATACTTTAACTTCATATGCTGTTCCCTCCAAATGATTTGACTTCCTCTGAGATCAGGACACTCCAGTTCTCAATAACTGAAGGAGAAATCTCTGGTTAAGTACAGATAACCCAGACCACACTCAGGTGACTTTTACCACTGGAAGGTTGTATTTAAAAGCTTTGTGCCTTTTCTGTATCTCACCTTTACAAAACTCAGAGTAGCTATTATGTAGTCAAAGCTGACAGCATCATTATAAGGTAAACAGGGAAACTGAGGCAGAAAGACTGAAGAGAAAAAGCAGTGATAGAACCAGGGTTTGAAATTAAGCTCTTCCAAGCATGCACTGCGGTTTCATTTTTGTAAGACATCTAGTAGCACTCAGCTATTCCTCTGATGGTGACATTCTGAGTACAGAGTCAGCTTTACAATTCATCAAGCTTTATTGTTTATTGTTGCCGTTTTTAAAAATCATGCACAGAAAATGCAGTAAGAATCTTCCCTGCTGGTGTGTGAATCAACCCAGAGCTCCTGCAATTGGCCATGGACAGATGGCCTTCTGCAGAGGCAGCTGTATCTGGTATAAGATCCAACCCTCAGCTGCTTGTCACCACCTCTCTACCTGAGACAACTAGTCTTGCAGATCTGGTGGTGCAGATAATCACACTGAGTGCTTCCAAAAAGACAGTTGGGTTAACTTATGCTGATTCAATAGGTGATCTGATCTAACCCTGCTGATTTTGTACCAGAAGAGTGAAGATGAGTTCTGTCTGCAGATCCATGAGGTCAGTCTCCCAAAGTAGAAGAGACATTAGCAGAAGCTCACAGCTGTCTTTATAGTAAGCATATGTCTACAGCTTAAAATGCAGATCCATTTGTCATTCTGATCAATGGTGTTCCATTAGAACATGTTAAATATTTCCCCTATAGGTAATCCATATAGGCATGAAGTTATCAGCAAGCCCTCTGACACCCAGAAGGCTGTGCACTGGCCCGGACAGCACACATACTTCCAAGTATGTAGTTCAGACAGAAAAGAGCAAAATGCCTTCTTTTTTTTTTAATTAAACTTTTCTGCATCTTTTTCATGGGAGGCATTTTTACACAGAGAGCTCCTGTACTGTTCCAAACACTTGCAGACCATGAATTAGGCATCACGCATACAAAGAATGAAAAGCTTTAGAGACAGTTTTCAGCCACCTCAGCCATATATAAACAAGATCAGAAGCTAGCAGGCTGTCCTGTGACTGAAATCCTTTAAGTACTAACTAGCTCTCATAGGACCTAGCCAAGTAGCTCTGGAGATAAGAACAAGAAGAAGAAACAATAATAGCTGCTGACCATACATTTGGGAGAGGGGGAGGGAGGGCTTCATTCAGAAGCCCAGATTACGCTCTGCCACCCTTCAAAGAAATGGGTTTGGGCAGCAGTAGATCTTTGCTCCTCCTTACCTCTCCACAAGCCCTGCCAACATACTGACAGGCTGGTGTCTCTGTTTCCATGTCTTCAGGAAAATAGACATCCTCTTTGTGGATGGTCTTTGACTCCAACCTTGCCTTCCCCAGTGTAATGATGGAGACTGGGCTTGTCCATAAAACAGAAGAGTGAATTTGTTCATGAACGATCACATTTCTACTATTCTTCAGCTAGTTCTCTTCCCAAAGGGATGTAGCCTGAAGTTTGATGACAGATAAAAGTGATTAATAGTGTAGGAAAAAATAGTGGTGAACAAAGAAAGATACAGCCTTTGTAGACACATAGTCTTACGGATGTGGCAAGGGAAACAATAAGCAGCAGTCCATTTTAAGGCAGTCTATAATTGTGACTACAAAAGAAAGCTTATACAGCATGTAATGTTCTGCCTAGGTATGGCTACCATGGAGAACTTGATTCCAAGTTATTTGAATTGAGTTCAGCTGAAATATGTACCTGTTGAATCTTCCACTCGAGTAGCAATATTGAAAACATTTTTCCACCACATTTTTACTTTTATTAGCACTTACTAAACAGATAATTGGGGGAGGGGAGGGTGATGCAACATGTTATTTCAAACCTTTAAAATAGTCTTCTCCATCCAGCACACATATTTGGTTTATACCTTACCTATTTCTTCTTATCCTTCAGTTTCCTAAGTTTGCTGAGGAAAAAGGTCAAATATACTATCCAAAAGATAGTGGTCCCCAACTCTGCTTTTGAAGTGCTAGAACATAACCTCTCTCCAAGAAAGGGCTCTGGGGATCACAACATAGAGTCGGGACTTCACAGGTAAGCATTTTTTGTTAAATTAATTTACTTGGGATAGCAATAAGAGACCACAAAGTGTTAGCCCCTAAATTTCTCAATGAAATTCATTTTTGTAATTTAGTAACAAAGGCCACAAAAACTGTAAATTATCTGAGGTTTTTCAGGGGGACTGTGCATTAATTCTGATTTTCCTAACCAATAAAAGTGTGTGACAATAAAATATGTCTCCATTAAGGAAGAGGTCCTATGGATCCACTTATCCTGGATAACTATTACATGAAAGCAGCTGGCAGATTAACTGGAGAACTAGCTGAAGACATAAAACTAGTAAGTACTGCATTTACTAAGAATCTTATGCTTCCACCATAAGTAATACTGGCAAGAGTATTGCCAGATTCAGCTAGCAGAATTAAGCCTTCCCTTTGATAATACTTAATCGCAGGGCAAGGCTCACTCTAAAACAGAGGCAAAAGTTCAGTATACTAAATCAGTCCTGACACAGCCGGTTAACAGAACTTCTGTAATGGATTAATGAGTTGTTCAGGGCTTACAGGGGGGAAAGTTATTGTGATTATCTGCTTATTTTTTATCTTACCATTTAAAGTTGCCACCAACACGACAGCAATTCAAACGACCTTTTGCCTTCAGTAGTATGAGTAACAGTCTCCATAAAACGAGTTGGCAGCTCTCATGTGAATGGTGCAGCACTGCAGAGATGGAAACATATTGGGTGGATGTTCAGCTGGTGTTAATCAGGACAACCCCACTGAATTCATCAACTTACTGTCTTTATTGTACACTGTGTATTTGATAAGTGACCTATTACCATTGCAGACTATTGCCTCCTTACCAACTATACCAGTTTGAGTTTGGCAGAGTTTCTATGACTCATTCTCCTCCATTTATGTGAATGATTTGCCTTTCTTCCTTAAGGGTGCATCAGTAACATTATCAGATTCTATTTTAATGAAAAGATTTACTCTAAAGAATTATAAAACTATACTGTAAAACATGTTTATTGTCTTCAACAATTTTTATATTCTGTATGGCCTGTATAAAAGTGAAAAGATACTATTTTTATTAAATGCTACTCATGCAAACGAAGCATAACATGGTATAAAAGCATAGCAAATCAAGTTGAGCTGCTTTTTCCTAATGCATCATTACCTGTAATGGCTTAAGTCATTCAGTGACACCTGCACATTGTCATGCAGAGTACACTCGTCTAATTTATTCTGACTGACTAAGCAATTCTGCAGGTAAAACAGAAGGAATGGATTCCTGCTCACCATTCCACAGCACTGCTGGCTTTACAGCACTTCCAGGTTCAAACTGCCCAGACATAGAAGAAGCAGGGCAACTAAGTAAGATGCTGTCATTTTCTTATAGTCCAAAAATGGCCCTGGACGTAAAGTCCCCAAATTGCCCTGCTTTTTTTCTAATGGATTAAAAAAAAAAAAAATCCAAGTAAGGAAATCCCTTTTGAAATGGCATTTACAAGTTTCTGATAATTGAATCCCTGTATCTGAAATGGAAAAGCTGTCTAACTTTTTCTCCCGTGTGATGAAGAAACAAATGTTTCGTTTTATGATGATGAACACTTTAAAGAACACCTTCAACAGCTTGTCTCTGGAAATGAAAATCCAAACTAACAGCTGACATTAATTCAAAACTGAGCAGTTTTATTGCTCTCTGGCTTCCAAAGTGTGATTGCAGAGGCCTACCCTGGGCCATGCTGATTTAGCTGAACAACATTATTCCACTTAAAGCATACATATGTTAAATATCAAACACTCAGATTGTTCAACACAGTAACTGCTGAAGACCATCCTTTGGCTATAGGACTCAAATGTACTTCATGTTCGAACAGTTCCTATACAACACGGCTTTGACTCTGCACCAGTATCTGACACTTCAACAGTACAAATAATTAACACAGGGTAACAGTATTCAAGCACTGCGTCAAACTGTGGTTGAGAAAACTAAAAAGCCACATGCCAGTGAGCATCCTCAGTCCCACTTGCAACAGTTCCTAAAAGAAGTCAAAACCACACTAATGCAAGTCACCATTTATACTATCATATTGTTTATGAGACCACAAATGGGAAGACAGATGCTCACAGAAGAAAGAAGAGAGCACAAGACATCTATACCCATTTATATCTTATGCATTGGGGTAGAGCAGAATATTTTCTTTTCCAAAGCATAAAGACTGACTCTAAGCTCCCTATGTGGCAGGATAATAATGAATGTCTGGGCTACTTCCCTTTGTCTGGGAGACCCCTAACTGAGCCATTTCACTAGTCTCAGACAATGGTCTGCAAAAATAAGCAGTCCCTGCTAAAATAAGAGACTTAGATGACAGTGTAAACCCTGTTACTTCCTCCATATAGAAAGAAACATTTCTGCCTAGTTTCTCACAAGTGAGACCTCTTGAAGGGTGCACTGCATGTTTACCTCAAGGTCAACATCCCCATGAATCAATTCTGCAAGAACAGTACTCCTCCAATGTTCAGATGCCTCCGCCTTTATTCAGGCTTCCCGCTGTTGAAGCCAGATACTTAGGCACAATGCTGAGTAAAATAAAAACAGTGACCAGTCTAGGTCAGCGGCATAAAGTGACAGAAAGCACAGACCAGAAATAGGATGTGAGCCAAGAGCAGGCCACTCTGTCTCAGACAATGCTACCAGAAAGTTCATTATCTGGATAAAAGGCCACCAATAAACAAACTTCAGAAAATCACTGACACATTGCAAACAGAAGCATTGTACAGGGGGCAGCTTTCAGGAAGGCCTGAACTTGAACCCCTTCCAAAATCTGCATGTTCCCTTTCCTACGAAGACTTCAAGCCCAGACATTTGGATGAACATATAATAGGGGAAAACTCTGTTAGTCTAAGTAAGCCAGGCTTACCACTGGATGTACAGTGAGGAAAGTAGAATTTTGTTGCACAAGCTTTGGCATCAAAAAGCATGTCAGCCTGCATGGAGACCAGAGGATGGACCAAGAGAGACAGCACTGCCTGAATAGATCCCTAGCTGTAAGGATCCTCGGCACAAGACAGCACTGCTGGCGCTGCAGCATTCCTTCTCTAAGACAGCAGCACAAAAACGTTTTCATGATTCCAAACGAGGAGAGACAAAAGACCTCAGAGATAACATTACTGAGGGAA
>NW_009214415.1:17816-27172 GCF_000690835.1 Fulmarus glacialis
ATTCTATGGTTTCGATGCTTTATTTCTTTAACTGACACATTCCTTGGTCCTTTAAAAATAGTGTAATAAATAAAAACTACCTCAATACAAACTGTCTGTCCTTTCCTGAGAACCACAATAAATTCAAACAGTAAAGAGAACAGCAGCTAGGGTAGCCCAGGACATGTGCAGCCTATTTGAGAAGACTAGAAGAGCTTGTCTTGGTCTAGAGACTGTGAAAACATGACTTTTCTTGAGAAACACATTAGCGGGATAAACATTGGTTATGGAAAGAGCTGGTTCGTTAAAGGCCAAATGGATTCACAAATGAGCGTTACAGTCTGACTGGGAATAAACTCAGGCTGGGAATCGCAAGATGATTTTTAATGGCCACAGCACGGAGGTTCAGGAATAGCTCTTCAATAGATGAGGAGAGGATCAGAAAACAGGCTGCTTCAGAATGGACCTGACCAGTTCATGAAAGGAGCTATGACATGGTTGCCCGCAACAGCTGAGGATCATAGTTACTGACCCAATAAGGCCCTATGCAGGCCCTCACAAGCACCAAGCTCCCAGGTCAAAAGGACCCTTTGCTACTCTGCAGGGAGTCAAACGCCAATAATGTCAGCACTACCACGCACACACAGGGATAAACATGATGCTCGTGAGCTGTGGAGTCTCTTTGCCTGTGCACAGCACACTCCCATGCTCTAAGGTCGACCGTGGCCTCTCCAAGCCTACATTCCTATGTCAGACCTATGTGGCTTGTATTTCAGACTCGACTCTTTTTTATTCATTGTCTAAGACAGGAAAATGTTTAAGAGAACTGGAAAGGCCATAGAGACTGTATTTAAACTGCAGTGAAGACTGGTAGAGGGAGAATGGGATTTAACAATCCCTGCATGGCTTTGAAGGAGCTTGAGAATGAAGCAGGTAAGCTACAAAAAACCATGTAATCTGTTATTAGGAGTTAGCCCTAGATGGCTGTAAGTGGTCAATATAGTACCTAAGGATTAATAGCAGGCATTAACTTGGTGGTTATAAAAATAGTTAAAAGCAAGAGATAGGGACAGAACAGCTCTGCTGCCATGTTGTGCTTACTGAGCTGTTTAGGATTCCTGAAAAGTGTGAACAAAAACCAATCAAACAAAAAAGTCCCCAAATGCAATATATTTAAACATCTTAAATCATTTTTGTAAAGCCTTTTGAAAATAAGAAAGCAGCAAAGGAAACTTTAGTGGAAAGCTATCTCATGGATTAGCAACTGGCTTTGCAAACAGAATGCAAAGAATAAGCTTAAATTGCTATTTTCTATGTGCTGACAGATTAATATTGCTGCTACCCAGAATTCAGGAACATAGCTAATACTGGTTCAATGAATATCTTAAGGAGCTGCAGCCAAGTGGGGATTAGAGAAGCAGAAACAATATGTGGGCATTCACTGGGGTTTTTTAACTGCTTAATTAGATTCAGTTTTTTCCCCGAGAGGACCTGAAGAGGGAGCAAAATGCCACTGTATTTTTCATTGAGAGTTTTTTCATTGCAATCTTCTAAGCTGTCCCATTAAGAGATCAGATATATTCCCCTCTCCCTTCAAGCAAATCGCCAGAGTTCAGGAGACTGCCAGGTACATACACTGAATACACGGCGCAAACAGAACCATGCTTCCAGCTAGTCATTATCCTCTGGACTTTCCTTTACAGGAAGAGATACTAGCAAAGAATTATGGCAGAAACATAAATCCCTGATTCCTTCATTCATGTGTGAGATCTTCCAGAGGCCACTCAGGACTCAGTGCCCCAGCACTGCACTGTTTTCTGTGCAAGTATTCAGAGTACAAAGGGCTCAGTGGCTACCAAGAGGATATAAGGAAAATGATGTGACAGGAACCAGAGAGCTTGCTTTCCCTTAGGAGAGGATACTCACTTTCTATCCCACCATTACACATCTCAGAAACAATCAGACTTTTGGTTCTTAAAACAGAGATGATGAATGCATTTATTAGGACACAAGAAGAGTACAGGAGAGTATCTAGAAGATTTAGTACAAAAGTAACTGAGAAGCATAATAACAGATGAAGTTTAAAAGTGAAGTATGAAGAAACATACTGCAAAGAACTGTTGAAGACAACTCAGCCACAAATGGGTTTTAAAATAGTTGTCACCTCCTGGAGGAACTGTTTCAAAATAAGTGCAGACTCCTGCCTTTTGCTCTGCCTCTAGCACCATTCAGGAAAGATTAATGTTAAGCTACAGAGAAGACAGAATATTATGTTATTTCATAATCCTTGTGTATCTTGCATTTAGTTTTGTTCAGCACATTTCAAAAGGAACAAAAAGCAAAAAAGTATAGAAAAGAGCAACAATTATTAAAAACAGGGGATTAGTTACGCCCCAAGAAAGATACGTGAAAACTGAACTTGTTCTTTCTGGGAAAAAAACCCAACCAAACCAAACGAAACAAACCCCCTCACAAACAAACAAACCCCCCCAGACCCCCTCCACACCCCCCAAAACTATAAGCTACAATTTAGGAATGAGTACAAAACACATTTACTACAGAAAAGTTTCATCAGTCATTTGTATCATGTATCTGTAAACCCCTGAATGAAAAAGCTCTGGGACTTTCTGTTTGGTCAAATTCACCAGACAAAAGAAGAAACTGAGAAAGTACACTCTAATTTACTTGTTTAGTTTTCTGCTTGGAATATGATGAAGGCAGAGTTTAATATCATTTAAAAAAAAGGCTTAGAGACATATCCTAGGAGCATAAGAAAAACATCTGCAATGCTAGTAGTTTGGATTAAGTTTTCTCAGTGCTCTGAGATGTCATACTTCAGGATAATAAGCTCACCCTGGGCAGTTTTTAGTGCCCGCAAAGCACCTGGCATTGATCATTGTCAGAAACAGTGCTAAACCACTAATCTGCTCTGATAGAACACTTGACTCGTTCCTAAAGTCATATGTAAAAACAAGCAGACAATGAAGCTGGGATATTAAAACCTGATTCTAAAACTACCAGCCAGGTGATTACTTGGTTACAGAAGTGTTGAAAACTTGACAGCGAGTCACAACAGGCAGCAAACCTAGCATAAGACCTCTGCAGGGAGGAATCCCACCTCTCCACTGACAGAAACATCCGATGGGTGCTACCACCAGCAGCAGTGATTTCTTCTCAGTGAAGAAGACGGCCTGTAGATCTACGAATCATGAACATTTTGTCTCGTGACTTGGTCACGCTTCACATTCAATAGCTCCTCCTGCTGCTATACACAGAGCCCTCGTAGCTCTGCAGAGCATTAAGCCTGCCATAGCATGCTAGTTTTATTTCTATGGGAGAACAGAGCTAAATTTGCCAGTTTATGGCCTTATTTCTACTTACGTTATAAATAGTTTCTCCTTTGAAAATCCTAAGGTAAGCAAAGCTTTTATTTTTTAAGACTCTCATCTGAATTGTGGGGCCATGCTAGTGCTCTTATTTCATGAAAGGTCCTCCAGTCTGGCCTATACCTTAAATACAAGAACTGTGTAGGCTTTAGTAGATTACATTAGATCATCATTACATAAGGAGACCCAACCATACAAATCTCCTTACAAAAGGAGTCTTAATTTGGAGCTTTTCTCAAGGCTAAGTTGATGCTTTGGAGACTAACTCGACAATATCTTCATTTAATTCTTACTCTACAGCTTGGATTATTCAGAAGATAATGTCCCAACTGATCACGTAAGTGAGAGGACAGTAACCTTTAGCTCCCACAGATACATCCCACAGATGTATTATCAATGTACACAATTGTCATCCCCTCCAAACAGGATATGGCTGAAATTCTTCCAACTGTTTGATTCATTAGAAAGAAAAATCATTTTTTTAAAAATTGAAAATGCGGCAGCTTTGACCAATTACTTGCCACCTAAAAATAGCAATTGAGGCCAGTAGAAATTACTGTTATTGTAGCATGTTTTTTTCTCAGATGGAATCAGACTCTCAGACAATGCTTAAAGCTATTTATTATACCTCTATTATTTTAAGCTTTCCAGTAAACCGTGGCAGACTCCACAATAGCATGAGACTAGCTTTAAAGTTAAAAACATAATGGACTTAATAAAAGGATATCCTTTTATTTGTCTTTCAGTTCTTGAGCCCTTAAAGTTAATTTTAAAGGTCTTTTCCAAAAGCAACAAAATTTGTTTTTAAGAAAAGCTGAACTTCTGACAAATTGCTGGATCCTGAATCTTTCAAATGTGAATGTCCTTGTGAGTTAACTTAATCAACTTTGGCCTTGAGTCCAAAAATGTTCTTTTTTTAAATTACAATCTTGAATCACCTATCTTTTTAGCCTACTTTCACTATGGGAACTGGCTTATAGGAATTCAGAATGAGTTTTCTGATAGTAAAACAGAAGTTGATGCAGTCCTATCCTGGGACAACTCCTGCATTTGGAAGTCCTTTCTTGCTATTCCACGCTTCATTGCAAATTACCTGACTTTATGCATTTTATGTTTTGTACTCACTACTCCTCTACAGTCATCCAAAAAAGATGCCCCTGTTGTGTTACTTGCCTCAAACCATGAACTGATTAGAGAGAAGTTGTATCCCACACTTCGGTCTATCTTATACTAAGGTCCAAGGCCTCATTACATTCTTCTGTGAGTCTACAGATAACTAGACATGTCAGTCTACAAGCAGCTACTAGAACAAACGCTTGAGCAGGGCAGTCCAGTATCTCAACGTAGAAAAGACAGGCACTGAATCAATGTTCTCAGCCTGGAGGTCTGTGTCTGTTTTAAGCTGACCAAGAGTGATTCTAAGCCTGGGTTGTCTTAATCTACCCAGCTCCCCACAGGTCAGATGCTGGGAATGAGGGAGACCTCTACCTACACCAGTCTTGGGGACACTTCATCATAAAACAAATGGGTACCAAACAAATCTCTATGCCTGTGACATAAATCCACACCATCAAAGATCGGACAAAGTACTTCTGTATTTTCACACCTGTTAAACTCATCAGTAAATTTATCACTCAGTAAGTCGTGGCATTATAATGGTTGTGCAGTTGATTCAGCTATGAAATATTTTGGCAATCTTCCAGCTGCCCACTCTGCTTCACACTCTGGCTGGATTGGCTGGTGTCTCTCTACCTGTGTTACCTGTCATTTTTTTGATAGCTTACTGCAATGGTGAGCAGCATTGCCTCACCCTGCACCTAACTGGAGTCTACAGCAACATCCTGGCCAGTCAATCCTTGGCCTCTCTGTTCACCTGAAACCTCTCATAGTAGAATATCCCTTATCTCCCCTCATGCCAAGTAGTTGCACCCACAGCCCTACAAAACTCACTCTCCAAAAACACACAACAGCAGATACGGAAAGAACTCGTACGTTCCGGCTTCATCTGCCACTCTGCACCCCGGGGTGCAGAAAGTATTTCTATGTCCCACTCGCAAATATTTTATCTTTATAACGCAGGCATGTGACAACACAGCAGCAGTTCTTTTTAATTTGAGAATAGCTTTTATCTTTTCAATAATGGAAAATACACATTGAATGCAATCCAGATAGTCAAGTCAATATAACACCTGTTATTAAAAAAAAAAAAAAAAAATCACAATGTTTTCTGAGGCAACTGCATAAAGCATAAATACACTGCCACAAGAAATTACTATAAACAGAGCTTAAAATAAAACCAAGACTTGTTTGATAAAAATGTTACACAAAAGCAGATGCTATGCACAAATTTAGCTTTGTCTTAAGAAGGAGCCTAATATGTAGTGACCCTTAGCAACTGCAGCATCTCAGAGACTCTGCCTTTCCAACTGTTCCAAGCAGTAGCACAGTTGCCCTCTGTGTCTTAGACTGTATAAAACACAGCAAGCAGCAAAGATTAGAGGCACACCATTCATCAGGCATTTTTATTCACTCTTCAGTCTATAATGTTTTCCATCTTTATTCCTCACCTGTTTAGGCGAACAGGTTCCTGTCTTCCATCCAAATGCCCTGTAAAAGACATAACAAACAAAGCCACCAGTATATTCCAAATGACAGGATTTGCACATAACAGTGTTGAAAAGTAACCCTCAAAGCATATGTTTGCCACTGCAGAGTATTTTTGAAGGATCCTAGCATCGAGAATTTTTCAAGCCCAGCCCAGAATCGCTCTTTCATGTTGACAAACCAGGCTTTGAAAAAACTATGGAGAGATACACCTTTCTCCCGAACAATTTCAAAGGCAAAGACAGAAAAAAAACCCAGGTCTTCTGAACAGCTTCAGTATAATTCAGAAATCATAATGGTGCAAATTAGTCAGTACTGTTTTGTGATGAGGTAAAATTTATGACTCAGGTCGTAAGTTAAGTTTTTTCTTAAAACCAGCTCACACCACCGTGACTGCAGTCCATGAATCACGGACTCACCAACACTGGCAAGGTTAGCTGATAACTAGCAGCAGCTCAGGCTTGGCCCACTTCCACACGGTAAGAGGATGAAACAAGGCCAAGGTACTCAAGCACCTAATCCCTGATGATTTCAACATGAGAAATGGGTTCTAATGTATTTGTCAAAGACCAAACAAGAAGTTTATCACAGAACTGAGAAAAAACCCCCATGTTCTCCTGAGTTCCAGCCTAGGTCCATAAGGCCATCTTTCTTATCTGCAGTGTAGCTCTTAAAGAGAACTGGTTGGCTCTTTTGCCATGTGTCCTTTAGTATTGGACTTCACACATTTAGTTTATTTTTCCTTCCTTCGGGACAGAATTACATAGCAATAATTCTGATTGCAAAACAACTATTGTTCCAGTGTGTAATGGTCTGAGGTAGTAAAAAGACAAAGGTATTTCAGGTGTAACCACAGTGAATAACTGAAAGACTAAAATACGAACCTTCTAGGCAAACCACACCAAGGCAAACAGTCTAATGAATGTTAATACATGTAGGAAAGTAGTAGTGCATTGAAATTGTGCTCCGAGTCATTTTAGTTTACTCCAGCAATTCAAACCCACAAAGCCAGAAAAGCCCTAAAAACCTCACAGGTTCAGTATTATACCTTTGTCTTCAGCATTGCCTCTGGAAGTCCCATAACATATTCTGTCCTACAGATGAAGTCATACGACATGTCCGGGATTCATGCATAACATAAACTACAGATGCTGTATTTAGCAGAGAAGGGTAAAATTTCACTATTAGTCTGTCCTACAGCAGAATGTTTCAAAAAGTAGAACACTGGGCACCTTGAACCCCCCTTCCTGCACCTTCTACTTTACTTGCAGACCAGTTCCTACCACTGTGTTGCTCCAGATTCACACTTAGTAATGCCTAAATGGGCTTAAACAAGTAAGTGAAGTCCTCTCCATTCGAGATACCTCTTCTTACTGGTGAAAACACATCTTCTAAACTAGTATATTTTTATATCAGGCAGAACCTCTGCTTCGACTAACAACACAGTATGCAAACCCACAAGTATTCCGTTTGTATCATTTACAGCTTCATGAAAGGGTATTACATCATGACTGCTGGCAGTCACTCACACAGCAGACATCTGCGTGGTCAGGTGTAAGGCAGAGAAGACAACAGTTCATTTTACAGACTGATTTTTAGTATACTAATCTTCAGCGGTGAAAACTCACAGGTTCAGTATTTTCCCTGAGAAGATTATTTCCTTATTTCAAAAATTTATCAAAAAAAGATTCAACTGTCTTGAGTTAAGGCGCAGTATTCAAAAACAGCTTCCTGGAGAATAATTAAAATAACATTGCTAAAATGTCCCTCCACATGCATAATGCGGCTTAACCGTGAAGCTCAACATGCAATGCTCAGCATGGAGCATACATATTTAGAAGGCAAAACCCAACAGAAATTAAGAGAGTTACAGATGCCTGAAGTCTGCATTCTGTGAAGAAAGGGAGAACCTTTAAATGGATGTCTGTTGGCATCAGTCCACATCAAGTGCTTAAAGAAGCTTAAGAATTTACACTACTGTAATTACTTAAAGCAGCATAAAAAGGTACTTTCAGCTCCTTCCTCTTTTAAAGAGACCAGGGGTCTTATCATGAGTCTTGTGATATTACGTTACATACATCTGGCTCCTGGAATCATGTAAGACACAGAAGCCTTACTAAATAAAATTAAAGTCCTTACAATCATGGTAAAAAGTCAAAAAACGCAAGTGAAGTGCATCATGAAGGTTCAAAACCAAACAGCAAATAAAAGAAACAGAGAATGCCTTTAGTTTTTAAACTAGTATCTTTCCAGTCAATCTCATAATTTTGGGAGTCTGACATGATTTAAGATTTGAGCTGGGCAACAACAGAAGTCAAGATGCCAATTTAAAGTGGCTCCATTGCACGTATATTACCTCACTCCTCATGAAGTATATGAATTTAGCTGTATATCATAAGCAAATTAGTTTTATTGTGGTAACAGTACTGTCAAGAAGATTACAGTGTTAATTGTTAAAGTTTAGGAGCGTGTTAATAAAATATTTTGTATATATATACCTTGTGATGAAATGTTAGAAGCTACACAAACATGTGTCTCATGCTCTAGACACGAGCATTGGAAAACAATGCACTCTCTCCAAACTAAGAAGTGATAATTTGCTGAATATTCCTATGAATTGTCTGCAAAATTCTGCCATGAGGGGAACCTTTGATGTATTTTTACCCTGTCCTCACTCCCTCTTGCTTCATGTTGGCACTTCAGATGAGCACTGCTCCACAGGGCAATTACAGGAGCACACTTACACCAGGTCCAGCATAGCATAAAAGCACACACTGAAAAAAAAGTTTTTCAAATGCCAGACAGTGGGAAATTCTCAAAGTTTTAATGTCCATAGTTAAGGCAAACTGTTCACCTCTTGTGATCACTGGACATTATTACACTAGGCTTTTCTAACAGCTCTTCTTCCTCCTTGCCAAGGAGAGTGAGATGGCAGTCATGCCTGAAATTCATTATTTAAATTCCGTTTGTTAAGTCCACAACGTATGGATATCAACACATCCTCTTCCAGCACCACAACGCTGCCCAGCCTGCTGGGAAGACGTCTGGGGCATCTTGTTCTTTCCTTGTGGCGGTCCCTTCCGTAATACTCTCACCTTCTTCAAAACTGTACGATTTTAGCACCCCACATGAGACGCAGGATCCAACCGCGCTCCTGCTCCCCCTCCAGCACCATGAGGCGGCACTTGCTCGCGCTCCGGGCCAGCTCTTCCCAATCTGGAGGGTTTTAGCTTCATTTTTTGCTACCTGCGACACTTCCACCTCTTTATTCTCTGGGCTCCCTTGAGGAAGTTTTTAAAACCCAACGGCACGTGCGGCGGGGGGCAGCACTTTGCTCAGGGTCACCTCACGAGAGGCCCCGGCCGCCTCACGGCTCCTTCGCTCACC
>NW_009214416.1:0-1129 GCF_000690835.1 Fulmarus glacialis
AAGTTAATGCGAGAGGTCTCCATTCCCCCTTCGTTGGGGAGCGAGCTGAAACTCTCTTTCTAAGTCTGACCGCTCATTTAGAAATACACCGACGCGCGTACAGGCACAGCTACACCCCGCAAGGTCCCGACCGCACTTTTTAGCCCCGCTAGATCGACCTAGTGAAAAGGAGGTCAGCCTCTGCTCCTCCTTTCCCGCCCCGAATGAACTAAAACGGGGCGAGTCAAACCGCGGACAAGTGGCGAGAAAGCTTCTGCCCTGTCCCGTCCGCTCACCCTTTTTTTTCAAACCCTCCACCCAAGTTTCGTCTACCAGAGCTGGCTCCCCCGCAGCCCCCGGGGAGGGTGGCCGCCCCGACGGGGTCCTGCCTAGGCTGCCACTGGTGATGTGTTCGTTTACCTGGTGATGCTGCTTAGTAAAACGCTCGAGTTAAAAGGAAATGCTAAGGAGGAGAGCAGGGAAGATGAGATGCGTTTTGCCTGGTGGAAGCATTTTCATGAGAAAGGCACGGTCTTCACCCCGTGTTTGCAGAACGCGGCTACACGGACGTCCCTTCAATAGCTTCTGACCCCACACAATCCGTTTGATAACACTCGAGAGGTGGAAGAATGGGAGACTTTGTCAATCAAATGGTGCCAATCCCAATGGAAACGGTGCCACCAAGACCGCAGCGCGTTTCCTCATCAACTGGATTGCGGGGGCTGGGAACTCAAGGATCAGCTTTTGAAAGTGCGCACTGGGCTCTCCAAAGACAACAATGTCTTTTTTATACGAGCTGCTGTGCCTCCCCAAGGGGAATCAAGTGTCCTCGCCCAGCCCGAGCCGCCGAAGGGCTACAGCTCTGCCTTGCCACCCATTTCGCCGGGCAGGAGCCGCGGAGGGGGGAGGAGGGCATTTCTGCCTGGTCCGGCGCCTAACTCGGCTCCTTGCCCCAAATTGCTTTTCCCCTCTTTTAGGCACTTTCAGCGCCCGCGGTGGCTCCGCGCCGTTCCTCCGCAAGCAGAGCCCACGCAGGAGCGCGGTCCCGATTCAGCGCATCTCTTAAACATGTGCTTAAGTGTGACCGGCCGGCTGGGCTGGCTGAAACTCTCGGGGCACCTGCGCTCGGAGGGGAGAGGGGAAAAGTCCC
>NW_009214417.1:0-262 GCF_000690835.1 Fulmarus glacialis
AGCAGCCCGCTTTGGAGGTGTCAGCAAGACAGGGCAGTACACGCTCAACAGGGGCACAACTAAATCATCATGCCCTGCTCACACACAGCCCCTCCTGCCAGCCCAGCGGGACTGACGAGGAAGGGACGGACACTTTTTCTCCAAGCTTAGCACCCTTGGCCAGTGACCATTTTGTGTAGCACAGGCCAGCCTGGGTTTGAGCATCTTCGCTGAGAAAGGTGCTGCACTTCCCCCGTCCCAGCCCCAGGCGCAGGCAGCCAGC
>NW_009214417.1:334-34031 GCF_000690835.1 Fulmarus glacialis
CACGGCCAAAGGGCCATTTCCACCCCTGCAGCGAGTGGCTGCGCCTGAGAGCAAACCGGCCCATGTGTGGAAACGTCGCCTTTGCTCCCACGGGGAAGAGAGCCGGAGCTCCAACTATAGCAAACCCTTTGCAAACAACTAAATTATGCCCAACCGCTCGTGTCTGGGGATTCATGCTATACACCAAAACCAGCAACTTAATTAGCCGCTAAAGCCTCGCGAGCCAGGAGACTTAGACCTCACAGGCTGGAGCAAATGAAGCTGTCACATTTTCATGTTCCCGTTACCTGCCAGACTCTTTAATCCTGAGTTTAGCAGGTGTTAATCCTGGCCTGGGTGACTTGTGAACAGGAAAGCTGCTCCCTTTAGAAGTCACCTGGGTCCGCTGAGGCAGGGAGCAGGTGAGGAGACCCCACCATCGCACAGGGAGGACGGCCCCATGGTGGTTCTCCTCGGTGACAAAGCCTGTCTAGGCTCGGACAGAAGCTTTAGGTTTTCCTCTTCCTTCTGTTTGAAGCTGGCTTAAAGAAGCAACTAGGAGGGGAAGGGGGGGGGGGGAAATCTTTGTTAAAATTTAAACACATGTTCAAAGAAATCTGTATCCGGGGCGAAAACGAAAAGCAGGGCAAGAGCTCGACACAAAACATGACTCAAAAGATAATGGGCCAAATCCAAAGAGGCACCAAGCACCTGCAGTTTCCACCGAGCTCAGCTGAGGACCCATCCCTGTGCTTTTAATATCCGCCTCCTCTACGCTCTTGCCTTTACGAGGAGTGAGTCATCTTGCGTCAACTGAGGATGGGCTTTATACAATTATTTATTTATGTCAAACCCTCCTCCCTGCCCCCACGCATCCCTGATCTCATCCCCCTCAGAAAACAGATGCTTTATTAAACAAGGGCTGGAAAACTCCGTCTCACTTGGCTTTTGCTAAGGCTCCTTGTTGTCCAGTGCCCAGCTGGCGAGGAGACGGCGGGCACGAGCTGCACAGCACCTCGCAAGCAGTGTCCTCTATGGCCTTGTTTGACTTTTTGGACATGGGCACCCCTCTCCCTACAGGGTGGGATGGAGCCAGGCACCCCTCAGCTAAACACTGGGTGATGTTCACAGAGACCAGCAGGCTCCTGCCTGAGCCCCCCAGGCACAGACGTTGCTCAGGTCTTGTAGCCTCAGAAGGAGCAGGAGAGCTTCCAGCACAGGGCGCTCAAAAGCCAGGGGAGAAAACGCCCCTGTTTAGCTCCAGCTGCTGCAGGGGACTCTCCCCTCCCTCCCTGCTCTCTTTGCCGCAGGCTGCATGTTTTCCTCCCCTTCCTGCTAAAAGCAGCCCTGAATCCAGAAGCGGACATGGACCACTGGCTGTACTAAGCAACAGTGTGCAGCCACGGGCCCAGACGTGCACACATGTGCAGGATCACCCCCTCCCGCTGACAGCCCTCGAGAACGGCCCGGGGCCGGCGCTGCCGTCCGGTTCACCGCCCAAGGCAAGCAACTTGGGGCAGAGGCAGCATGTCCCATGTCCCAGTAGGCAGGAGGGCAGGACATGATGTCAACAGATGCCACTAATTTAAATTCCACACATGAAATCCTGTACCTACTGAACTGGAATAATTTCCAGCAGATTTTCCTGATGCGAAGCCAAACGCAGCTCTAACTAGTTATCAATTGCTTCCATAATATGGCTTGAGACTGAGGAGGAAAAACACAGGAATTACTGGCAGTGGAAGAATTCAGGCTTCCCAGAAGGCGATCGAGGGAGGAAAAAAAAATTTAGACTAGCAAAAGATATCAACGCGTTCCTTAGTAATTATATCCAACTGTCTCTTGGTGCAGACTTGAATAATTCATGCACTAAAACTATCATCTCCCGTAGAGAGAATTGTGAGGGTCATAACTGTCGCCGTGCTTTAACAACAGGTTCAGCTACCCCCGGCCACGCCAGAAGGCTTGTCTCAAAAATGGAGCAAGCAAGGATGGACACCCAGCCTCGGAGGAACCTATGCCGTAAACCCTTCCATCACATTCCACCAACAGCTATTAGCAGCCTGCTGACAGCCCCCCTGGCTGGGAGCAGCACCCTGTTGGGTTGAGATGCAACACACCAACATAAGAGGAAGCGTTTCCCGCCTGGAGAGTGAACTCCTTTCATTTTCCCCACCCGTGCTGCATGTACCCTTGGTGAAACGCACTTTGGTTTTGCTCAGCGCATCTGCAGCTCCACTCCCAACTAGGGTAAAGGAAGGGGTGTAAAATCACCTCTCACGCCCACAGCTACCTGCTGCAGCCAGCACTGGAGGTGACCCGATGCGGTCGTCAGCTGCCGCCGCTGCCCTGGGCGGAGGTTTCCAGGCAGTCGGCAGTGCAGTGCTCTGCCCTTGCCAGGGAGCTCAACTGGAGAACGATTTAACGCCCTCCGTGGCTCTGGGCAGAAATTCCCTCCTCCAGCAATGTGACTCCGCAGGAGCCTGGTGTAGTAGCCTCCTCCCAGCTATTTAGGGACAGAGGGGAGAGTGTTGGTGACTGTCGGGGACAAGGAAATCCACACACTGCCAAGCCATGGGTACGCTGGCAGGGAGTCAGTTTTAAAGAGGAAACTATGAAGTGTTTCGGGAGGAAGCTAGGGTGGTACTTGGGTGGAGGAAACTGAAGGAACGAGCAGTGTATTAAGCTTAGCTTGATATTTTGATGGAGCTTCCCAGTCCCTAGGTGACGAGAAAGGGCTGTTTGCCACCCCTCCCCTCTTTTTAAAACCACCCACATGAGTTTCCCACCTCCAGACCTGGCAGCTCTCATTTATGCTAATCTTGAAGGCCATCATCTGCTAAGGATCATCAGAGGACACATCAACCAGAGACACCTCGCCTCCAGCCACCAGCCACCCTGGCAAAACAGCAGCTACATCAGCCCTGCTCTGCCAAGACCATCCTTGGCCAGCTGCATAAAAGATAAAAGCCTGTCACGTAGCCGCTTTGCAGGAGCTGCGAAGAGCGAAAGGAGCTCTGAGAGGGGCCAGAGCCTGGCCTAGAGGGTCTGCATTCCTACCTGCAGAACTGCAGACAGGTGAGATACCGAGTTGCTTTTCTAGCTGTGACTATACACCATGCATTGCTTCTCCTTCCTCTGCTTGGTCTGCAGCACAGACATACAGAAGCTCTGCTCCACAGCGACGCTTTCACCAATACTTTAAAAAAAAAAATCACCTGGAAGTGTGAAGAAAATTGTGCGTCAAAAGATTTATTACATATATTTGTACATATTTTACATGAATGGAATGTTAAACATATAACCTAAAAATCAATAAAAAAATATTTTCATTCATGATTATGTACTGGCAGACCACTAAAGAGAGTACCTTAGAACAACTTAAGTCAACTTGCAATCATACTGCTCAATTAAAAAAAAAAAAAAAAAAACACAAAACAAAAACACAAAACCCCAAACATGTTTTACATTAGACATTGCAAATTACGTTCCAATTTCTGCTCCAGGTAATGAAGGAAGACATCTTGTCCATTACCACTGCACGTACGGGTGGCGTTTCAGAAGCTAGCACGGAGTTCCCTCTAACTCGTTGTGGGCAGGGTTAGCTCTGTGGGAAGAGGCATATAAAAAAAGGGGAATATACACTCTGCTCCCTACCAGCAGGTACCTGCCAAAGGGTAGGAAGAGCCAGAATGAGATTTGCAATCAAGTCATAAGGTTAACGCTGGATCACCACTCATTCAGTGTGATGCTGCAGCTTTTAAAATTAAGTAGTTCATTAAAACATGCCCTCTACAGCTAAGCCACCCCAATTCTTCCTTGAAAGTTACAGTGCTTTGGCAATATCAGCTAGGAGAGAGTTCTTGACTGTACGATAACGAATACTTCAGCTTCATCTTAATATATACAGGAAGAGCACAGAATCACACTTTGATGTCTCTTCCTGTTAGCATTTCACACCTTGAGAGCTTGTGACCAGTCATGTTGAGAAGTGTTTACTATTAAATATAACAAATTAGCAATAAAAGGGACAGATTTGAGGGAAAACAAGAGGAACAGGATTCAGCAACAGATTATGTTCTTGCAACGTCAGGTTACTTACACTTGAAACTTTGCCAGAATCAAGCAAATCCTACTTATCATTGCAAAATCTTTGCCAAAGCACACCCAAGGGCAAAAGTCTCCCAAACAAAAATACATAGATTAAAAGCTGCCAGAAAGATCAGCTAGCGGGCTTGCTGCCTTCTACGTCTTCTACACTGTTAACTTCTTAGCTCAAAAGACAACCAAGTCCAACCTTTTTCAGGTGCAGGATATTCCTACGATGGTTTACCTGAGCAAGTCTTCAGCAACTAGTAATGCCCCAAAGTGAGGTCATTTTATAGTTTATCCCATCATCAGCTCTGACGTACTTAATTGAGAAATGACTTTACAGAACACGATGCAGCGACTTGGGAAGCCAGCCAAACTGTGTAGTAAGATAACCAAATGCAACTTGAGACAACTTGAGAGTAAGGACTGGGTTTTTTCCCCCCCCCCAACAGGCTAAGACATCTTCAAGCTGATTTTAGAAGCAGGTTAATTTATATGGAGAAACATCCTAAGTTTTACATTTAGGAAACAAAAACTGGACACAGTTCTGTCATGAGTTTCTTACGCAGAGTTTTCTGAATGACAAGAAGTGGTACGAGCTGATGACACTGCCGCAGGAAAAAACATGTTTGGCTGGGTTGTAGCAACCCATTACAAGCCCTCCTCTTCCAGCTACAATCTCGTACGTTACTTTTGCTGATGCCAACGGAAAGCCTGTCCAAAGATTGAGGGGATATGGCCTAAAATGTATCATGTCTTCAGCTAGGAAGAGGAGAAGAAATTGATACTAAAATGACTTTTAAGCTTGGAAGGGTAGACACTGAATCATAAAATATAGCACTCATCAAAAAATGAGATAATTCTCCACTGGCAAAGGTGAGCTGGAAGATCCATAGTAGCACTTCTGCACTCCTGGGTATACGGCAGTCTCTCGGCAGGAAACTCCCAACTGTACATCAAAATTAGTAGGTACAAAACAGCAATACCAAATCCGCACACAAATATTCTCTTTCAATATGAGAAAGAAGCTTACTCAGGAAGATCATGGCCTACATCAAAACTCTTGTTGCTGTTTATGTACAGATAGTAGTAACATTCAAGTGCCAAGTTCCCGCTTTTGGTGGAACACAGAAGAAATGGAGCAAGTTTCTGGAGCCCTCACACGGAAAAGGCGGCATACTAAAAGTGTCCATAAGCACATCTTATGTATTAGACATTATCCATCCAGAAACACCAAAGATTCACATTTCTGAACAAAAATTATCTTTCCCACATTTGCTGAGATGTTAGTCTTCTGGGAGTGAGTTTTACCAGCTCTCCAGCCTTTCAGCAAAGACTTAATTAAAAAGCCAGTGCTCCTAGCATTAAGAACTAGGATAAACGTATACATTTCGAGATTAGGTGATAAAACCCCCTTTACATCATGAAGGGGGGAGCGGGGGAAAAAAAAAGGTCACAAGTATCCACCCATGTCTTTGTACATCACCTCCACGTTTTCCATTTCAAAATACTGCAGTACACTTACCCTTGAATACGAAAGTTAAGTTGATTACAAATAAGACCATCTGTTTTAGGCTTTATTCTTCCCAAAAATAAAATACCACAAATTTGCAGTGTGCTTTGTATTTTTGCTTTTACGTCCCACTGAACTCATCATTGAATGTACTCGTTGAAAGAAAATTAGCTACCTCCTTCAAAAGGGAAGTGTTATTACAGATATACTGATTTATAAGAGACAGGACAATGGGTGCCCTGTGCTGACAGTAGCATGGCTCTCTTGGTATTGTATGGAGTAGGGTTACATACAATCCAAATCATAGCCACCTCCACTATGAACTTCAGAACACAAGTTGCTACTCAAGATACAAGTTCAGAAAAATCTCACGTTTCAAGACAGTGTTAAGTCTACTCTTCCCCTTCTGGCAAGCAGCATGTTTATGGCAGACCTGAGTATGGGAATTATTTCACACCTTTACATACTTGGGGAAGATTTAGGCCAGATGACAGAAAATACTCTGAAACAGCACAGAATTGGCAATCTCAATATATTCACAGGCAAAGAAGCATATCGCACCGTAATTTAAGTTATTGCTTCTTGTGAACAAGCATGGTATTCCTTGATTGAGACACAGGACTTGTTTGGTGTTTATTTTCCCCTTCTGAAGCACAATGATTTAGGACGACTGTGATGATGTTTTTAAAATGAAGGTGTTGCCTATGACTAGAGCTACGTCTACAGCGTGGTCATCACCGACTGACCAGCACAGCTGGTGATAGAAAGCTTACGTAGGTGAATTTCCATAGGCGTTTTCAAACCCAAGCGTCACACTCATGCTTCCAGGGTCATTCTAGGCTTGGTCTGTATTACAGGTTTTGATACAAGAAAACCTCCCATAGCCTTTCAGAAGAGATTTACGGATACCAAGAATGCCAAACCAGCATCTAAGGCTGACATCGTATCAGTTCCTCAAATAATCCAAGGTATTGCTGCTCTACCATGCGATGGAAGCAGCAACAGACTCTTGCCTGCAAAACCACGTATCAGTGCGATTGCTAGTGGCATGCTTTTCAAACACTGGCCCTACATGTAGGGCAGCAGTGATAACTGCTGGGCCTTTAAACCAGCTACTTGCATCTGAATACAGAAAATTAAGATTTTTTGAAAAAACAGTAAAGGAACTAGAAATATGAACTACCAAAAATGAGCTTAAGTTGTAAACAGATTTATGTTTTAATATATACCTACTTAATCCCCAAGCCAAAGACTATCTATGACCTCGGAGCACAGGACACCAAAACGCTTACCTACCCCCTTTACATTATTACAGGTGAGTTTCTGTAGGCATGAAGCCAACAGTATACATTAAATCAATGCAAATGCAAAAGCTTTACTTTCAGAAGATAGCAGGAATTTAAAAACATTGGAAAAGTGGGCCTGCAGGCAACACCACTATTTGAGTATTACAGGTGCTGTAATTCCTCATCCCCTCCCTCCCCTCCATGACAATACAAGGCAACACAAATATTCTCGGCTAAAAAGGAATCTGTACAGGGAACAACTGTACATTTGATGTGACTACAGAATTGAAAGTGTGACAAAATGGTTCCGCTCCCACTGAAAAAGAGAATACAACAGGGCCCCATAGTTACAGGTTCAGCTGAAACCAGTGATGAAAGCCCAAAAATGTAGAAACTGCACTGGCGATTACGACAATTACCTAGTTTGGACTCCTTTAGATTTGCAGCCCAACAAAGGCATTTTACAGAGCAACATTCAAGAGAAAATGTTATCCAGGCAAGAACTGCTCTGCAAGCAAGACAGGAGAGTTTAGTAACATGCACTGCACTTGTTCTCCAGATAGCAGCAGTTGCTCCTGTTCTTTGCCCTTTTTGATACAAATCACAGTAGCAACAGAGAGAAATACGTACTTAAACAAAGAAAAGCAGAATTACTTATGTACAAGAAAAATGTTTGAAGTGTTGTGCAATTTATTTTAACTATTGAAACCCACTAAAAATGCTATCGCTAATAAATATTCATAACTCTTCCCTGTACTGTGAAATTCAGAAACTACTACGATTAATTCTTGATATAAAAAGTATGCTTTTAAGCCCTGATATCTGTTCCAGTTCATTGTCTTCTTTTTTTTTTGCAGTCTTTTTTTTTTTTTTGAACTGTACTACTTTATGGGAACTAACACTTATCCACAGTTTTATCTGGTGTACCCCTGCCCAGAGACATCCTGTGTTTTATGGATCCCTGGTTATACCAATATAATACAGTAAAATAATAATAAATTAAACAAATGCAGGTGCATTTTTTAAAAAAACAAACTATACTGTCAAATGCTGGTCTCCACATGAAGAGACCAAGGTTTTAGATGCAAAGTACTACAGATCCTGCTATCAAAAAAACATTCAAACAAGGAAACAAAAATTTGTGTGTGTTTTAAAAACTGAACACAAATCCCACCTCAATGTCATCTCAACCTGCCTGTAAAAAACTCTCTTGCTGTGCCCACATTTGCAGTTATTCATTTACACCTCAGGAGGCAGCCTGGAGATGAGAGTAGTACAATAAAATAATTACCTGAAACATTTTTAAAAAAATACCCGTTAAACAAATTACCTTAACTGGCAGCACTTAAAATTGGTAATTCTTCTTTTTTTTCCTATTTAAAAAAAAGTTGCATAGCTGTAAGATTTTGCTTTGCTGCATTTTTTTTTTGTTGTTTTTACTCACAAGCAGTAAAAGAGAAGTTTTAGTTACTTAAATAGCAATACAATGTGCAGATTTCAACAATCCCTATAGCTTGATCATTATAAATTAGTTACCTGTCTTGGTTTTACTCTTTGGACTGCATTGTGACAAAGGTTTAGTTACAAAATTTTGAAATACAGTATTCCTATGCAGAGAAGTTTATGTTTTCTGTTCTTGAAAAAAGTGAAGAACATAAAACAGGATGTGAATTCAGTAAATTAAGGTCACACTGTTAGATTATATTTAGTTTGCCATTTACTCTTCTTCAGCCGATGAAAAGGTGAAAACGTTCCCACTCAAACTCAGGGCCATCCTCCTGCAAGGGTCTCAGATAGCACGTATCGAACGTCTCCCCTTCCACTCGAGGCAGTAGGAAACATGTCCAATAACCTGCTTCTTCACAGAACCAGAAGTTAGGCTGAAATTAGGAACTTTGGCCTTCGATACAAAATAGTGTCAGTAATGTCTGTGGGGAGTCGATTGTTACAGAATGTGCAGCATTTTCAAAATCCCTGTGTGTCCTTTGCATGAGTGTTTGGTATACTGAGCACTACTGGCAAGTAACCGGTGTCTGCAATGTTTTTTCCATGTCACTGTCCATCTTTGCCTTTTTCAGCCACAAAGAACTGTAAGTCTCAAGCCAGGCATGCTGCGTTCAGCAAGGGAACCTCACATCTCCTATGTTTTCTGATCAGTGGAAGCAGCTGTTGAAAAAGCAGAAGACAAAAGTACCATCATTTCAGCTATTTCAGTATATAACACACTCAAACAGTATGAGTACACCACCATGTTTTCCTTCCCTTTTCCCCTAAGCCCCAGTTATCACCATCTCCGCTGTGGAAAAAAAAGCAAACTGGATTTAACATGAGGTTAGACACCCATAAGCATGTACAGAGAAAAATGTGTTCATAAACAGCATACGGGCTTCTTCCACAATTCAGTTGTTGGGGGCACTATAGGAAACGTCTTTGTTTATTAATTTTGGCTAACACTGCCCTGAGGTTAAAGCAATTATCCCTGTAGAGGATACCTTCCTTCAGGTTTTCTCTGCTACCCCTGCAACACTGCAATGTGACCTGCAACACAGCCTCATGAAGCAAGATGAAACAAATGAACAAATAAATGCCAATGATGAAGTCTTCAGATTTTTTTTTTTTTTTAATTTCCATCAGAACAACAAAACCAAACCTTCAGCTACCAGCCAGAATTTCAGATATCCCCATTTCTCTAAGAATTATGATGATTGTTAGTGTGTTTTGCAATGCTTAGGGGCAGGAGTTTAATGCAAGATAAAGTTTTCGAACCAGTCAACAAAAAGAATAAACCTATCCTTTAAACATTTGACACTGATCTGAAATCATTAACACAAAATATAAGCTGGAAAAATGTGAACCTCTGTGAGATGGGATGGATAGAAACATGTTAACTTTATTTATTTATTTATATATTTTAAACATTCTGGAATGCATTAACATGAAAGTGGTTTTGAAAATACCTAGTTTCAACTTTTTTATATGATTCCAAAAGCTTTCTGTCAGAAATAAATGCCAGTACTCATGGAACAATCCAAAATTACACAATTGTATTATTTTAATTTTGTTTCATTTCCATGGAAAAAATACTCTTTAGAAGTTAATGTTAAAGCTTTATTGGCACTGACTTGCCACTTTCCAGTACTAAAACTGGAATACATCATTTCAGACCATGCCATACAAGGATGCAGAAACCTTTTACATATTGCAATATATGTCAATACTTACTGATTAATATTACAGTTCTGAGACAGAGTAGCAAATTCACAAATTAAAAAAAAAATTGCATAAAGAGTTATTTCAGATAATCAAGATATTGTTGAAATGTACACATCTAAAAATAAATATTACCTAAAAACATGAATCTTGTCTTAATCTGATGGATGCTCAGGGCAAGATCTATTTACTTCAAACCATTCATCTATGCAGCTGTTGGATGCAAGACAAAAATTAAAACAATTGACATGAATATCTCAGTAACATTTAGCAGTAAGATATGAATATAAATTAGTTTCTCATAATTTCAATGATTAGTAAGATTTTATATTCTACAAAGAATTACATGTATATACACACATCACTGAAAAATTTAATAACCCCAAACCACAGTAATATTTGGATATTAAACACTGTTGAAGAACTATTTCCTAAGTGTTAAAATTTTCCAAGGAAGCATTTTACAAGTTACTACCCAGGTTTATATACACAGGTTACTTCACTATTAACGCTATCATCTTGCTTACATCATTCATTGACATTTTACTTCCTGTAGTTACAGACCCTTGCGAAAACAAACATGAAACAGGTTTAAAAAGTGTTCCCCCCTCTCCCTCCCAAGTCTATTAGCATTTGACAAAACTTAAGTACACAGAACCTAAGCTCCCTAGCCATGATGTGCACTCCTTCCCCATACAGGTGATTTTGCCTTACTTTTCCTGTGGGCTTTTCATGCAAGCATGAGAAGACTATAGTAGGGAAAACTGACTTCAAATACATTGGTGGAGATCCAGAAAGATGTCATTTTAAAAACATCTTTAGGGTTGATGCTGTTGTTTGTTTGTTGTTTGGTTGGTTTTTAAATGTAAAAAGTGACTAAGTTTTAGTGCTCCATTAAGCACCCCTTAGAGGAGTTACCCAATAAATGCAACCTTCTGGAATTTTATATGCATCCTGAGGAATACTTGCCCTTTATGATATATGCAGAGGCAAGGCAGCCGTGCTATAGTATCTCCTTGCTGCAGCTCTTCCAGGCATATTGCACACTCCCCAGCATCTTTACTCAGCACATCCTCTGAAGAAAGAGCACAAAGTTAAAACAGTTAAAAAGCAGACTACTACAAGCAAAATGTTCTTTATTCAGAACATTAAGGCCAGCTGCAGAAGATACTTCTTGTCCTGCAGAAAGCCATGTCAAGGTGAGGATCAGTCACACTTACACCAGCTGACTGAAGATTCCTGATGGGAGTCATTTTGACAGCTCAAATTAAAATATGGTTATGATTCAGTTTCTTGCCTAAACACAGCTGTAGCTCAAAATGAAGTCCTGTAGATAGACACCCATATTGAGAAGAGGGGTAGCCATAATCAACAGTCGGTACCCTTTGGAGTTTATACTCCCTCAGCAGATCCATACCCCTCCACACAGGCTGCTCTGACCTGACCTCGGAAACCTGCACTCTGAACCACACAGCCACAGCAGAGACATGCTGCCAACCCCAAGAGCTAAGCATTGGAGAAGTTGTGTTCTTCATGCAGATGGTACATAATGCCTCCAGGGCTTTGAGTATTCATGCTGGGTGGGTTTTTCCTAGCTCTACCTTCTTCCCCATGCTCGGTTTTCACTGTGGAGGTTAAACTCAAGCCTGAACATAACATTTCTCCGGACAGAACACTGCAGGTAATTAACTAGGTAAAGATCTTGTTAACTTCCAAACACTTAGCCTATCATTTGCTTTTTCTACTCTCCTACTCATCTCTCTTCTATACATCTGGCTTTCTTTTACCAGCCTTTCCGGTGCTCATATTTCACACCTTCAACCTCCTCACCACGTCAGCATGTTCTACCACATCCCATCCACCTTTTCCTCAGTGTAAAGTATGCAACTGTTAGCAATAGGAGTGGGAGTTTTCCATCAGGGAAAGATCAGTGCTTCATAGCTCCAATGATCCTAAATTCCTGGAGATACTGAATTTTTTGCAGCATTACCAAGTCCCATAACAAAGGAGAAGAAACTAAGTTATTAGGAATGCACAAGAGTTGGCTTTCACAGAGAAGTTTCTGGGAAAATATATTATTTTTTAATAAAAACCTTCTCTCTTGGACACTTCTCTTAGCCAGAACGTGGGATGCAGAATTCAGTCTCAGCACAAAGCAAAACAGGAGATCACGTAAGGCCCCGTTTGCCAGAATCAGGTTAAAAGTCCCAGTTAGATACGACCTCATGCAGTGCACAGAGCATTCCCAACAAGGGACCACATAGCAACCAAGCTGGCATCTCTGGCAGATCAGAAAGGTGCACACTTGGCAAAGTAAAGCCCATGTATTCAAATTTCCACAGTTTCATGGGAAAAGCTTCCCCTTCTTAAACCAAAAGGAGCCTAAAGGGACTGTTTATGGAGAGTACGGTTCCCAGGTACGACTGAGAAACCACCAGCTCTACACTATTTTCTCCAGTGGCTCCAATATTCATCACTATGGCATTCTAAACCCACAGAAAATGACAAGCAGGCAACTAAAAAGCTATCACTGCAGCAAAAAGTAAAATGAAATTAGGTCTACCTTGTTTCCCTTAGAATGACAGCAAGTTGTCTTGTAGATGCTTGGGTTTCTAAAACAGTCCTTATTTCAGTCTTTGCTATATTCATTGGTTATGCTAAAAATACTGTATAATGCCATGTGTGTGACATCTTCATGAGGATATGTGAAGAATATCTAACATGAGGTGAACTGTTATAAAGAATAATAATCAAAATAAATTAATAAACAATATGCACCTACCACAATGAAGAAAATGTAAAAAAAAAAAGTATTTTACACGTGACAATATTATTGGTAGGCATTATATTAAGAAATTGCTTCTGTTGTTCTATCAGAAGCTGTAAGCTTCCAAGAACATTAGAGGTACCTAAGAGAGAAAGAAATTTAAAACAATACAAAAGATCTTAAGAGCTCTTATCTGTTGTTACAAAATCATGACTCTAAGAACTTGCCCAGAAGAGGGTGCTAAGAATAAATACTTCCTTGAGGTGTTGTTTTTTATAAAAAGATACTTTAGTATCTGACACCAGGAGGCAAAGACTCTCCAGACAGCATTGTCCTGCTAGAGAGATATTAATCTTCGCCTGAGGCTCTCAGACACTACCCTCCTAGACCGCCTCTTTACACAAGTAGTTTGCCAAAAGTCGTATGAGCAGATCTACTCTCTTCCCACAGTTAGGTTGCAGGAAGAAGCACCATTATAATTCAGGCGTGTATCATACACACAGAGCATACTTAATAAAAGCCATTTTTTCCATGGAGTCACTTTATCAGATCAGCAGCTGGTACCCAAAACAAAATGACACTAAGATACCGTCAGTGAATTAATCCCCAGCCTCCCTCCCTCAGCACTCTCAAGAGGGAAGCATTTAGTCAAGTTTTGATGACAAAACTTAAAAAGCTGTCCAATAAAAATACAATTTATAAAAGAAAACATTCCTGTGAACTGCTTTCACACCATTCTCTATTGTACATGTCTGGCTTATCGTGCGATCCCCAGACTGTACAACGCTTGAGCCTGAACTCCCGCTGAGCGATTTAACAAGGTTCTGCACCTTTTGGCTAACATTAGGGCAAGATGCCAGTTTAAACATTTGTATCTCCCACCAGCCCTGGCATAAGTCTGAGACTCCTTTTCTTCCCTCCAGTACTCCTGTACTCTCCCCAAATGCCATTAGCCTCCCCCTTGCCAATAACAGCCCTACTGCACAAGTGCCAGGCAAGCAGCTTGCCGCCCTCCCTGGCTTCACCCCAGGCTTTCCCACCCGGATGAGCCGCCAGGCACACACCGGGCTTTGCCTAGTCGTGCCAGTGGGAGCTGGTGTGAACTCCGATGACGGCTGGCATGGACGGGGCCTCAGAAACGCAGTGGAGTTCTGCCACCCCTGCAGAAGAGATTTTATTAATAGGTTTCAATGCTCTTCTTCCTCTGAAGTAACCAGGAGTCGGCATTAACCTTACGAATCCTACCAGGCTCTCATGCAAGAGAAAAGCATAAATACTGAAGGAATCAGTACAAAATAGCCAACTACTATAAATGCCCATGTGCAACTTGGCACTGCACACAGACAGACTCCAAACCCATGTAATTATGCTCATGATTGATTACACACATAGAGTGACGACAGCAAAACCAAATCCTTCAAGGACCTACAATACTTTGGGTCTGACTCCCTTTTGACCATTTTAGGTGATTCGGATCATCAATCCCAGATAAAGAAAAAGGAGTGAAAAAAACTGTTAGACCTGGATCCGGCCAGAATTTGTTCTGTACTTGTTTCATACAGCACTCCCCTGTACCAACACTGGCTTATACCAGATGGAAGTCAGTTTAAGGGCCATTTAACACTGACTTTTAAACGTATCTGTTACAGAACAATGTGTAAATCATTTTGCACTGAATGACTGCAGTCTGAACAATTTTTTTGTTTTCATATTTTCCTGCAGTGGAGTGATCCAGCAGATACATATTATTCTTTTTCTTTTTCTCTTTTCTCTTAAAAAAAAAAGAACAGTTTGAGATTTCATCAATGTTATGATTAAAACATTTATATGAGTGTACTACCTAAATGGAAATGGGAAGAGGAAATAAGCAGAGGCCACATTTTTCCATTTCGCCCACACGTGGGTACGTACACAAACACTCACCACACCCCCACATCCATCTGCCTTGCACTGAATAGGAGGTAAACACTCCTCCACCTTCCCAGCTATTTGAACAAGTACTCACTAGCCAAAGACTGGTGTCAAAGATTAAATCTGGCAAAAGACCATAGTATTTCCCTCCGGTGTCTGCTCAAGTACTTCTTCCTCCTCTCCCCTACCCCTGGTTAGTAATACTACTGTTTTAACTTCTGGCTGTCAGTAATTTTTCCTCCTAAAATTCTGCTTTTATCTTTACTGAAAAATAAATTCTACTCCACATTTATAGCAAAAAGGTAGTACTAAATCAAAATACAACCATCCTGGCAATTTTGCACATACTTTACCAATTAAAACTTTTTCTAGAACTTTTGAAAAATACATCCAACAACTATCAAAGCCACCAACTCAGGCAATGCCTGTGATGAAACAGTCTGTCTTTAAACTGAGGACTGCAAAAGCACATGCAATACACATCTTATGGATTAAGTAATTAAAATCTGTGCTACTGCTTTTTGGTTTTGTTTTTAAAACACAGATAGATATAGCCCTAGGCTCAGGAAACCCCAAGGCACAAATCATGGAGTTGGCAATAGTATTTGGGGAGATATCACCTTATAGCTGCAGTATTTTATTTCTCTCTAGGCATTCACTGGAAACAGAACACCAAGTTAGAAAGACCTTTGATCTAACCCAGTATGACAACTTTTCAAAATATCTGTATTTTTTCTAAAACTTAAAAGCTTAAATGTCTGTGGAAGCTGCCACCACAGCTAGCTTAACAGTGGAGGACACCACAAAAGTGCACCCTTTCAGGAATATGACTGAAACTTAATCGGAACATACCTTCTGAACAATATCTTATCAGTACTAAAATTGGTAACACAAGAGCCATAGAGGTTAAAAAATATTGGTAAGACTTCATTAAATAGTACATATTACCATATTATCTGTTACACATTCATTAATTTTTGTGGCTGATTACTAAAAACTCTCTCAGTTAAGTATTAGAGACTGTCTTTGCTTGTTTTTAAATGGAGTACATCAAACTCTAGACATCTAGAAGCCAACATATTACTTCACACATACAGCATGAATTAATCCACATTGCAGAATTTATTCTATACTTTTACTGATATCACTTGCTGGGACAATCCAAATTTTTTCCTTACACTGTTACAAAAACAAGTAGACCAGAAGGACCTGCATGTTCCACAGGTAGCCAGCAAGTATGTGTGTATATGATGAACATGCTCTTATTAAATGTTACTGACTTTATTTACTAAATCTTTCCAGCTTCTGCCGCATCTGGTTTTTTTCCTCTCCATTCCTTTCCAGCTATTTCCTCCTCTTCACACCCATTTTCCCCAAAATATCATTCTCTCTAGACCTACTTTTTCTACCACTCCTCCTTACCACCTATTATCTCATTTAATTTAGTGTTGCAATGCAGGCATTGGAGAAAGGAGGAAGAGATTAACATTATTAGCCACTATCTGATACGAATAATATGGACAGCCTTCTTATTTGGGGTTAATATCCTTGGGAGAAGTAGACACTGGAATGGAAGGAAAAGGGACCATTATGCAGGGTGTGCTTCTCTCATGTAGCTCAGTAACTGTCTTTGCAAGCAAAAGCTTTCTCTCCTAGTCCATCCTAAGCGCTAGGAGAGCAAATCGTTTCTTTGGCATTCTACCTGTTCTTCAGTATTCTGGCTGCCACAAGAGGAACATCCTTGATTCAGCATGCTCCAGCAAGGGATCATTCTTGGATGACCAGGTCAGCCCTCTGCTGCTGCTCAAAAATTGAGGCAGAAAGACACTCTGAAGGAGAGCTGATTTGTTAGTGCTCAGAGCCCTCAATAGCAGGAGAAAGATCATTCAGTTGTCAGTGCAGAAGATACTTTATTGCCGCTCAGAGCTTTCCAAGACACAGGGTCTGTCAGCAGATTGAGCAAGGCAGACCTAAAGCCATTAGCTTTGTTCACCTATGAAGACTGCCCCTTCACAGCCAGGAGTTAAACTTGCACTGCCCTCAATGAGGGACATACCTTCTGAAGAAACAGTGGATTCCTGACCAGAAACATTTCTTATTGCTCTAATACAAGCAACCTCCTGCAGATCAGATGCAAAAGGGAAGATTTTTAATATCTAGTGTTTTTACTTGAACCACAGCTAAGTGGTTTTCAGGATTCATAATACCAGCAAGTCGAGCATGTAGAACTTCAGAATTCAGCTCTGCTGAGTAACTTCAATCCAAATTCTCTTTTATACTGCTGCAAAAAACTAATACCCATACGCTAATCAAACATGCACGTTACAACTTTTTGTGCGCTTCCAACAGGCACAAAAACCCCAAACACCATTGCACGACTTGCACGTAATACCTAGAACTTAACCAATCTACAAACACCTTCCCCACCACAATACATGAAAACATAACCTCTCTAAAATGAACTAACCAGGTGACACTTCCTCAAATATTTTGATGAATTTTGGGGGTTTTGTTTGGCATCTCACTCTTCACCCCTTGCAACGCAGCAGTCCGTTACAATTTCCTATTTGAAGTCCAGGCGTTATCCTTGTTTTCCCTTTCCCTCTCACCTTGCTCAGTGTTGGTCCAAGACTGAGATATCTATATACAGATACCCATCATGAAAGACTTCCTGCACAAACATTGCCTACAGTCTTTGGTGCTCCCCGCTCTTAAAACACAAATATAAAGTGAAAGTCGCACAAGAAAAATATTTGCAGAATAAGGCCTAAGTTGCAATACTTGTATCGCAACACCGTGCTGAGCTAGAGGGAGGTAGCTGCAGAAGTTTCATTGTTTCTCAGCTAACCCAACATTTGAAGAATGGGATTTAGATTTTTGTGGGACATTTCAGAAGCTAATTCTGAGAAATAGCTAGATGCTTCCTGTTCAGACAGATAATGATCAGGTGTATGGTAGAGAAAAAACACACACTTTTTGAATAAAGATAAAAACCGAAATAGTAGCAACAGAAATACATTTTAGGGAGCAGGATAAGTATAAAAGCCTGTATAGTCCTAGCTACCTGGATACAATTCTAATTAGGTAAACTAAATAATACAGAGGGGAAAGGGATTTGTGCACTGAGGAAAACAGTTCTTCTGTAAAGAGGTTTGCTTCAGTGGCCACAATGGAAATCTATCTGCAACTTTAAGATACACGTTGTCAATACAAGCTACAGTTCTGCAAAAAAATTTTAAATCCCAAGTTTAAATAACACAGCTTTCATACAATGTCCAATTAAGACATCGTGCTCATAGACAAAGTTTGCATCCCAGGACTCCCAGTGAAGAGCTAGGCTTTGAAAAAAGACCAAGTAGTCCAGGAAAAAAAGCTCCTCACTTCCAGGCAACAACATCCACAGCTGCTCCTATGCTATTGTGATCAGCGTACCAACTTTCTGCTTCTGGTTGAAAGCACTGGGCTGAAATAGGTACTTATACAAGATAAAACTTATCAACCCAATTGGACATGAAACATCTTGTGCTGCTGTCTTGAGATTTATTGCCCAAGTGACTATGCGTTTCCACAGTGATTCAAGATTTGCTCTCGATACAGAAACAATTATCTGATTGACTCTGAAACTTCTGCTTAAGCTACAGTCTTTCCAACTTCTGTTTAATCAGTCTGCTTGCAGTTTGAGATGACCTTGAATGTTAAATCATCTCAAGACAGCTAAACAACTTTCTCCTGTTGTACTGACTTCTACACCACATTTGTAAGTACCATGTCCTTAAACTGTCAAATTTTTCTCTAAATACGGGCCAAAGAGCTGTTCCCAAATGAACCACAAATAAACAGTCTTATCCTCCAGAATATGATGTAAAGAGACTTCGTGCCAGCTTTACTCATCCTGTACTAAGTGCTCACTCCAACTGAACTGATGTATATTTGTGTTTTGAATGACCCAAGGGGTAACATGTTCTTGAACAGTCTTCTTTGGGATGTTGTGTTTGTCCCAAGGTTTCCCCCCCTCCCTTCAGAAACACTGTTCCTGGTAGATGAAAATACTTCTAAGTATTGTTTCATCAGGATACAACTAGGTAAAAAAGCCTTGAATACAGCAGTAGCAAACTAGTGCCCCACCGTGCAATTCCATCATGAATAGTATACCCCATCACATAACTGTCTGAAACAAAAGCTGCTTATTGCAGCGCACAGAACAGGGAAGCTGCCTTTAGGCTGTTTTCTTGGTTTTTAATTAATATTACATGACCTCTCACGTTATTGGGTATTAATCTTGAATGTCAGGAATTAAATCAAAAGTAAAGGAACAAACCCATAAAAAACCCACAAGAAACAGAACAGCACCTTAGGAAACAGTGTAAGGAACTATCACTTGGGGAATACCTCCTCCTCAGCTTCATCGGGTAAGAATGATTTACACTTCTCAAGGCTGACTTTACCATCAAAGAGGATCTTACACCACAAATATGCTACAAAAGAAGGAGTGGTTGAGTAAATTGGCCAGGGGCAACCAGCATGTATTGCTGATAAAGAGTCTGCTGCAGTTAGAAAGGATTGTTTCTCACAGGGAGCTGGAGATAGCTGAGATGAAGGAAACTTACAGAAGCAGGCAAGAAAGAAGAGTATCAGCACGGGATCCACGCATGCAGACCTTTTATCATTTTTATTCTTTGCTAAACAATGCTTCTTATCTTTGAGGAGTAAAACAATGCGAAATATTTAAGGGCTACTTATATGTACCTGCCAACCTGTACCACCACTAAGAAACTGCTATGATAGATGCAAAATCAATGTAGGCCTGTTGAGAATTTGGGATGGCAATCCACAGATCCCAAAGGTGGCTGAACCACATGGTATCCCTCAGAGCAAGGGGCAGAAAGTTAAGTCTTGTCACCAAGGGAGGTACATTCAAGAAAAATGAGAGAGGCCTGAGGTGCAGTTTGCCTTGTGTAGCAGATGACTTCTTTACCGAAGGTAAAAAACCAAGGCAATAAAACCCAAACCAAACCCCGAAAAACCCCCACCACAACCAACCAGGCATAAAACCCAAGAGTATTTATCTACAGAAGCTTCTTCTGGTAGTAAATCACTCAGAAATCTAATTTATTGATTTAATGAGGAAAAGATACCACTGTGGTTAGGAGGAGGGTAAAGAATTCCTTTCATATACTGTGCAGAGGCAGTTCTCTTCAAATAGCTTTTCAGTCAGAAGGAAGACTTAGGTATGATGCTGTAAGTCTGTTAAAATGAACAACTTTGCCAAATCAAGACTAGATGCTATTGCCAACAGTGTTCACAAAGACTGGGAAAGTAAAGCAAGGTGTGGATGTGGCCGAGTAGGTACGACAGAAGATGGTTGTCTCTGATCAAGCTGAAGGAAAGATGTAAATTTGAAAGGATCTTGCAAATGCAAGATGTTGATGTGACTGTACAAAAGGATCCCCACTAAGGTTAGGAAATCCCTCTTGTTTTGGCAGCTTTTTAAAGTGACTAAGCTTATTTTATCCCCAACACAAAAGGAGACCAAAACGATTGCAGAAGACAGTTTTTCCAAATGGCAAGGCTTCAACCATTCCCCATCACTGAAACTGCGGTCAGAAGTCAGAGAAATTGCTTTATAATGATTTTCAGTTAAGAAGTTTCATTCTAGTAACAGTCTGCAAGAAATTGAAAGTGTGATGGGGACCTGCTGGCCTAATGAAATCTGTGAGAACTCTCATCTAACACAACGTATGTGAAGCGGGCACATTAGAAACCTTCATGGAAGGAAAGAGTAGGGGAATAGTGGCCCTGAAGAGCAGAGGCAGAGAGGGAATGAACAGAGGAAGCTCAGATGCAGTTAGCTAGCCTATTAATCTGGGCAACATGGGTTACTTTAATGGTGACTTGTTTTGAAGTTGGATGTAGGATTTGATTCAGTGTTTTGTTCTCTTTGTCCTTTTTCAAGTTCCTATTCCAGGCTTCCTACAGGTGCCCTGAGCACAATGAGTTTTGCCAAGTCTTTTTTCCAGTCTTTTAACATTGGCCAAATAACTGACTCATTTCTTCGCAAGCTTGCAGAGGAGTTTGGTTTGATCTGATGCAAAATGAATGCACAGGGAGCACTAAGGAAGATGGCATGAAAGATGAAACTATAAGCCTAAGCTCGAAACAGGAGGAGGGGAGAAAAACAGGTGTGTCTGACTAAGACGCTATTCTTAGGGAAGATACGATGCATTATTGAGCAACACACAATGAAAATACTGGTGCCAAAACTCAGAGTGCACAAAGTCTGGCTTATTAACCCCAGTGCCAGGTGCTACGCCTACAGGGTGCTTTTCCCAGCAGGCTCAAGATCAGTCTTCTCCAAGTTAAAACTGAATGTCTGGTGTCAGTGTGCATACACAGGATAGGGATATAAATCACTACATAATTTTTACTTGTCTGTCTTTTCTGTTCACAGCAGACAGACTGCTTTTTTTACAAGCTATTCCTATTTTAAATGCAATTATCTTTGCGATATAGATGGAATGCAAAACATGTCTGAATGCAAAAAGTTCTGATAACATCAAATATTGAGTCAGAGTTTTCAAAGCTTTCTCAATTTTTCTGCTCTACATTAACGCATAATCCAGTATTATAATTTATTCCAGCAAGGATAGAGATACAATATTTCTGGTGCTTACAGTGACCTACAAGTTTTTACTATCCCAGGAAGATACAGAGCATATGGGTCTTTAATTTCGAGAGGAAAAAAATACCCCAAAAACCCTTCCTTTACATTTTAAAGCAAATAGCATTAATTTCTAGATCCTAGCAATTAAGTAAAATAAAAGGCACTCATATAATTTCAACAGTATTCAGCAATGATGATCATTCACAGATAATAATACAAAAAGATTAACATGGGAGATGTGTTTATAAAAAGTCCCCATAGACAATTCTCCAGTATTTGTTCAAAGTTTTATGCACGTAATCTGACAGTGTATTTCTACAATCATATTAAAGTTTTTTTTTTTTCCTCCTCATTTTTTAAATCTACAAGCTATCAAAACTATTGGACACCATTATGACAACACGGCATTTCAGCTAATAAAGCCATAGATTGAAACAGACTTCCTTGGAACTGGGGAGAAAAAAAGGTAAGTGTTAACCAAACAATTCCTCCCCCCATCTCTTCATTCCAAACAAATAAACATTATTTATGGGCTAAAAGTTATCAATACTACATTATTGCTTAGCTACATGAAGGCTATCCAATACCTGATGTTATACATGAAGACTATCTAATTAAACTCCACACAAGAAAAGAGGGGATGAGGAATATGGTCAAAATGAATAACATTTGATATGGCTTTAAATTACAGATAGCTGTTAGCGCAGGGTTAAAATTGAAGTTATGCAGGGTTTTTATGAGGAAACTTTAACAAGGTTTCATGAGTATTAATATAGTTCAGCACTAAATCTAGCAATAGTGAAGTTTTTTTTGTTTCAGCTGTGTGTTAGAATTTCAGGTTATTTCTGCAGCTGAACAAATCTGTAGCCGTGTGAGATTTACACAAACTTTGGAGAGCGAGGCGGTTCCTCCAGGGAGGATACAACAGGCTGGTCTAGAACTTTGTACCTATGTTAGTATATAATCAATGTAATCCCTGCCAACAGACAATTTACAAGCTATTCTAGAATCACTGGATTTTGTTAAAAACACGAAAAGCTGACAATTTTTTCTCCTGTGTAAGCAGTGATAATAATCCCCAATTTAGATGTGAGAGTACTCTATCATATTAACAGTGATTTCACCCAGCTTGTTTCAGAAGAGTTAGGCTTGTTCTATCACTGAAACCCCCTGCAAAAGCTGGGCTGACTTCTTTTATCGTTGAAGGGTTGAGTCTGCAACTCAGAAGCACAGGACTATTTAAACAATCGAAGCGTAGCAGGTTTTAAAGCAATATTTTAATCTGAAGAAAAAAAGAAGTTACAAATGACATTTCAGGCAATTCTTTCAATTGATCTGCCCTTGGGGTAGTTTCTGAGCGAGAGGGAGCGCCTCTTATTCTTTTATATTTCTTTAGAAAAAAATCCTGATCTGCGAGTAATCTGTTCTAGTTCCTGCAAAACAGTGAGGAATTCAGGGAAGGAAATACCATGAAATTCCTACACAGATCACTCAATCTCAGTGAGATGTCGTTTGGCATTTATTTTTAAAAACCTATGGATTTCAAGTAGTTCTATTTCAAAATCCAGCAATGAAACCTATTCTCTAAGACTAGGAAAAGCTGTGTATTTTCAAGGGGTTTGTTTCCACAGAGCAACTACAAAAAATAAGTCAGTTTGCTGCTAACAAATGAGTAAAATCTCAAGGTTTTAGAGGTATCAGCTTTAAAGACTGCAGAATTACCATACAAAACTAGGAACATTATTTCCCCTGAAGCTAAATTCCCAGCAGTCACAAGACTGCAGCAGTTGCAGACACGATTTATGACATCCTCCGAATGACCTCTCAAAGCTAAAGACTGATTAAGTGTAAGACATGGAAGGTAGCTCCTGTCTGCCCACATCACATGATGCAGAGTCACAGCACAGTAAGCGTTTGCTACCGAGCGAACAAAACTGTCCCTTAGCTTTCTCCTGTATGCAGCACTGCGCTGCCATTTTATAAAAGAAACACGATGACATACAGCACAATATATCGGGTCCTCTTCTAACCCGATCTGAATCACTCCTCGTGTCACCCGCAGATGTTCTTTGTGGCACTGGTTCACAGGTGTATCTGTAATTTTCTAGGACAAGAATTGTCATTTGACTTTAGCAGCACTGTCAGTACCAAAGCAAGACAACAGCAGTATCTGAGGTTAGGGGTAGCTTCTAAAGAAAAGAAACAACTTGAGCTATTCAGCACATGAATGATCCTGTTTTCTCTACTTCTTTCAGAAACAACCAGTCTTGTTCTATAGCTGTCAAAAGCTTTACTGTATTTATCCAGTACTGCATATAAAATATTCCTGTGGCACATGCATGCATTTAGATAAAGGCAATTCCGAAGTACTGAGAAAAAAAAAATTGTTGTCCCACTCTCAAGAACTGAAGTATGAGGTGACATTGCAGCTATTTTAGCCAGGAGTGACTTGTGATGGCTCCATCACAGGAAGTTCAGTCTAGCAGATTTAGGCCTGGCTCGAGGGAAAGTATTCAGGGAAAGTATCCACCTAATACCCTTCTCCCCAAAGGTTCATTAAAAGAGTCAACAAATCAGAGAAAAGTTTAAGATATGAATGGATGTGATTGCTGCAGTGTATCCTCAGCAGGATGCAAGCATGTTGACTTCACTTCATTACAGCAAGAAAATTTAGCATAATCTATTGAACATCCCCAACCTGCACCATGAAAGTGAGCTGTCATAGCTTCTTTACAAATCTATGCCTCCCTTTCTCTTACATGAAGAGTAAAATAATAAGCAATGTTGATTCCTCAACCACCACCACTAAACCTCCGATTATATTTTACCAAGATAAATGGGGTAGTCTGCAGTTCTGGGAACTGCTGTTCCAGACATTCGAAGCACTTCCCTCTCAGTTACACTATGTTCCCATTTCAGGAGCTTTCTTCACAGCCACACCATTACAAATACCCAGCTTGCTTTTCTGACTTCATAGCAAAGGACTGACAGTTTGTGAGTGTGGAGGAAAGATAAGAGACTGCAGCCTCTAAAAGTGCTGCCGCTCCACGCTACCACAGGCTGACCCAATTCGTCCACTGACTGAGGCTGAAATGGGGTCACCAGAGCAGGGCCTACCCCCTTTAGGAGGTAGGTACACGTTGAACTTGAGTGTGATTTTATTTAGTGACATTTGTCAGCATTAGTCTTTAAAATGAACAACCTTCCCCCACAACAAACCCGAACAGTTAACAGGCTGTTTTGGTAGTGATGCTCTTCTGTGAGGTACCAAAAACTGTTGAAGGAGAGATTGGGGATGGCTGGAAGGACATACAGCTTTACTGAACAAAAGGGAGGAAGAGCTAGAGTTTGTCACAGTTCCTCTTGGGAGTCTGGTTTGGACGAGTAGCTATCCATGGCCTACACTGGTGAACAATAGTGAAAGTTTCCTCCTTGTTCAAACGTTACCAACAATTCCCAAAGGGAGGAAGTACAAACTAATCAATACATTTTAATCACGTTCTCCAAACACAATTTCCCTCCTTAAAATTGTAAAAATGATTTGCAAGACAAGCTATGAAAAGTCTGAGCTGGTATTATACCAACTCACAGAGTAACAGCTGTGCAAATGTCTGAGACTAAAATTTTATTTACTATAGCAATGTTCTACTGTCACCATGTTAAGCAAAATCAAAGTTCAACAGATGTTCAACAGTTCTAATTATTTTCAAGAACTACTGAAGAAAACAGTTTTAAAGCATCAGGGAAACTGAATGAACCTCCTACATACACTGGAGTATGTTACTGAGTACACAAGATGAAAACAAGAGTAAATGTCACAATTTTAACTGCAAGCACAGGATAAGTGTCTGGTTACGTGTCCTGTTAAACTACCTTATAAAGTATGCTCTTCTCCCTCCCCAGCACCCCCGAGGACAGAGCACAGAACTGTCTAGGGCAGAGCAAGAAGCTAGAAACTTTTAGCCAAGAATCTTGTTAAACTCCAAAAATGGAAGAATTGAGAAATTCTATGGAGAATTTTATAAAGTGGAATGAAAGAACTGACTTGCCTTAGTATTATTTTGCACTGCTTTGCTGAAAGTCTAGTCCTATTAAAGGATGAGGACAAGGAGGAAGGCTTAAGCTTTTCCAGGCAGACTGGCAAGATGCCCTTCTGCAAGGTCTTTTAGGCTATGAACTCAGGAACCCTGGCAGAGAAGTGAACTTGAAGTTAGCGATTCTTTTAATTCCAGACTGAAGTTTTGAGTGCATCAGTCAAAACAGTTGACAGCATCAACCCTGCTGAGTAAAATGCTCTCCCTTTTTTTGTGCACAGAAGTGACCAAGGAAATCACGTCACTTCAGGGGGCGTAACTACCAGAATCGCCTATCTTGGTGGTCCAAATGTTAGGTTAAGGTGCGCTATTTTTCTTCCCTTCTACTGAGCAACATAAACTGAGTAAGTTCTGGCAAAAGTAGCTTGCCCCAAAGATGTTGAAACAGCCATCAATCAACAAAGCTTATAACTTTTATTAGAAAAAATTAGGTCAGTCCCATTCACCGAGAATGTTTCCGAAATATTTTTATTTAGTCCTTTAGGTGACTCATGCTAATCTTCAAGTCTCTACTTTTCATCGAAACGCGTATGTTATGGCTGTCATTTAGATCTCGACCACTCCTCTAGTAGGACTATTGCTCACACAGATTCCAGCTCAGGATTCTGACACTGACTCGCATGCAGGCCTCAGCATGTGGCAGTTTTGTCTTTCCTCACAAGACAAAACTTAACCCAATACCTCAAACTAATTTAGAATAAACAGTGTATTTAAATCCTCATGACAAAACCTTGCTTTGCATCCTTGCTAATCTAAATCAGTTGCACTGCTGTGGCCCAAGTCACTTTGAATTCGGTTAGACGGCATGGGAATATTTGGCTAGCTGTGCATGGCATTGGATTTGAACACCCCAGAAAACAAAGTACGTTGCCGGACAGGAAGAGCACATCGAGTTTCACTCATCTTTTCCTTCCAGTACACCTACCTTAATTTTCTGTCTGTAACAGTCTTTCCACATACTAATCCTCCATTCAAAACAGAGCTGGATAAACTTTAAATACAAAATCATATATGTAATCCCTGCTATCTGATGTTTGATCCCCTGCTCTTTTTTGGTATGATAGGGCTAAAAAATTCACTTATTGTAATTCAAAAAGAATAATTGCAAAGTAGGTACCTTGAGTAAGAAAAAAAACCTCCAGCAGCTCATGCGCTGGATGTCTCAACACTCTCCCTCTCTGAAATTACATTAGCAAAAGCTTTTCCCCTTAAAATGAACCTCAGTAAATATGTTGGCCAATAATCAGACTGACTGCCGTATCTGAATTAAATGCAGAGCGGTCTGAGTGAAAGCAGCGCTGATGTGAAAGCAGCACCACCCCGAGCAAGCAGCTTTAAGGAGACCTGCTTCGAAAGTTTCCAGTAGAACAGCGTTCCAACACAAAGTGCTGACTTGATGAAACCCAAAATATTCCACAGGAATGTGCTAATTCAATCAAAACTTTTGAAAGAGGACAGGCTGGCTCACCGAGCCAGCCAACCAGTCTAGTAAGCTGACTGGCTCCCCCCAGCTCTCTGGGGTCACTGGCTTCCCCATCTGGCCAGGTGCCAGGCTGCTAGTCCCAGCTCTCAGAGGGGCCCTTTAATAATAAAGTCTTACAAAGTGTTCTGAGAAACAAACAAAGGAATTTTAAAATGAAAACCAGAATTAGTTCAGAAGCAACTGCAAGGTTTCTTCAAGAGGAATTGGTTGCATTTGTTGCAAAGCATCTAAAACTAGTGCCCCTAAAGACACAAGTCTCTCCTGTGTCTGCTCAATTTTTATAAAACACCTTCCAGTGAAAAAAAGCATCAATACTGTAACAACACAAAATGAACAATAATTATATTCAAAACCTAAGCTTCACCAGATAGGTCTAATCATCAGCAAGGAGTTAAAGACAAGTTGCTTCCAAAGCACTGAGTGTTACTCAAGTAAATTCCCCTGCCTGACCAAAACACAGGGCTACCTTGTAAGCAACATCTTGCACAGAGTAGTCCCTAAGTGGGCTCCCCGCAAACTTGAACGAGATGGTGCAAGGGGCCTCATTTAACACTTTGGAGAAGCTCAAAGGAATAGGAATGGCTATATAATATTTTAGCAGTGGTTTTCAATAAATCTGTCAACTAGCAAGTAACCCACTTTCTTCATAAAACTGGCTTTTAGCAACCTGTGGCTAACCAGTGCATGGGACCTACTCTGGTTTCTCAGCAACTCAGCAAGTAAGCAGTATGAAGAGAGTTTTTAATTGCTAAAAAAAGCAAGGCTATTTAAGACAGTAACACCAAACACCACTATGTTTTTGCACAATTCCATTCATTTAACCAGCTTTTGTATCAAAATGCCTAGATACTGGTTCATGTGTGAGCCCCACAAGTAGTTTAAGAGATACTTGGAACAAAGTTCCACAGAAAAAAGAAAGAGGTCTTTTTACATGCCAAATTGAGTAGGCAATGAGATCTCTGTTGCTGGCAAGTCACAAGATTTTGAAAGAATAAGGCTAATAAAATGTACTGATTTATTTATATGAAAATCAGCACAACTTCCAGGATAGAACTGGGACAAATTTGTGACCACTCTTTCAGAAAACACGTGTAAATCAGACAGCTGCCAGAGTCTGCAGTTCACTGACCCTTCCTACTGCCAAATGCAATGCACAAAGGTAGCTCAGAAAGCAATTAGAAATTGGCTGGGAGGACTCATTAATTTTTTTAAACTTCAAATCACATCTAAACAGCCTTGTAACATTTTTCTGGGGAAGACTGTATGCTTTAGACTCACATTTAAAAAGAAAGGTTTGTCTTCTCAGAATGACAAAATACATACAATTTGCTCCCTGTTGTTTCTTAGAAAGAACAATTAATACATTTACAGTATCATGAGGAAACACATCTAGAACAGTAGACATAAGCGCAGTTCAATCCAGCTGCTCAATTCTTAAACATCTCACCACCTGCAAAGTCTAAGGCTCCCTTCAACTACTTGCAACACAAAATTCAGAGAGAAAAGAAGGTGAGGGGAAAAAAAAAGAAAAAAAAAATTGCCTACTAGTGGTAATAGGACTGGGAAACTACTAGTGACCAACACAAGCAAATGATGCCTATTTGGCTCTGTTTGAGTACGTATGGCATAAGGCCAAGATAACAATGAGAAAGTAAAGCATAAAGAGATGCCTTCCATTTTGGAAGAACGTATCAAAATTTGATAGCAGCATCTTTTCTTCTCTCAAGCAAAACTTGAGATGCCTTTCTCATGGCTTACGACAAAAAGGCAGATCCATCACTGGTCTCCTCATCATTGGCAAACAGCAAAATATACAAGAAAAAAAAGCATGCATATAGACATTTATATGCAATTCTGGACCTGTAATCACGGCAGCATTAAGTTACCAATCTGGTAGTTAATTCTCTTTCATTAGCCTCATTAAAGGGATCACAATCATACCACAAAGTAACAACTGAGCGCTGCACAACTCTGAAGCCATATCCTCAATTTCTTTGTGCTGCAGTAATTTAAATAACCAGCTATAGGCTATAATTTAAGATTTAGTCCATGACTCCAGGAGCTAGCCAAGTGGAGTTACAAGGATCAATGCACACTTCTATTAAGTGTTTATGAGAATGAGACCATACTTCTAAATAAGTGTCTCTCTCAAACCAGTCTATGTAATTTAGTAGTTTTCTCCTTTCAAGCTTATATAACCATTTCCTAGAATGAGTTTCTGAGGCTCTCTATACAGCAGACACACTCCTAAATTGAGAAACGACATGTTGCTTGTAGTAAGTCATATTGCCTTGTCCACAACTGCTTTTGTCATGTTGCAGATTATCCAGAGCGTGGCTTCAGGTGCCACTCACAGGTTTTACTTCTGCTCATTTATACGGAAGTTCGTTGACTGAACAGACTGCGCAAAGGTAACAAGATGGCCCAAAGGAGCTCAACCAGCAGTGTGCCAGCTGAGAGAAACAATGCAGAGGGGAGAAGGGAAAAAAAAAAAAACAACAACGAACAAACGAGGTTGAATACGGCACCGTTGTGATACAAATGAACACCACAAACAGTACTGAGAGGTTACGTTATGTAACTGCTGTTTCTTTGGAAAAAGTTAGTCAGCTGAGTGCACTCATACGTACATGTAGGGAGCAGCAGGGGCAAAGGATTTCAGTCAGTCAGCTCATAACTTGTGGACATGCCATCAGTTGGATTACCGCCATTGCTTGCTCTCTGCCAGCTTGCCTCCTCCTGCTCTACTCTAACCAATCCCAAGTGCATTATCCCTCCCTGACTGGGGCGACTAGCCTGCTTCTCCCTGGTGTTCAACATCCCTCAGTACACAGATTTCTAACAACTTACCTTGGAAAATGCTTAATCCTAATTTACAAAAGGCAAAACAAAGAGAAACAAAGCCCCCTCTGTTAGATGAAGTCAACCTTCTCAAATATATGTGTGGCAACACCAGGAGAAAAACAAAATACTTACTTTTCGTGAGTGCTGTACTTTGAAATGGATTTCACAACTGTAAGTATATGATTTCAAATTATTTTTGCAATTAAAGCCAAGAATTATTGCTGTCCAGACAAACAATAAGGTGGGCCCAACCACCCTTCAAAACTTATTCCAATGAAAAAAAAAAAAAAAAAAAAAATCCAGTGTAGGATACCATAACAGCAAGGGTGCCAGGAGGATAAGAGAACCCATAACACTGCAGGTTGTTTATACAATAACTAACTTATGCCGGAAGGGACCTCTTGAAGTCTTCCGGTCCAGCCCCTCACTCAAAGCAGGACCAAGTTCGACTAAGTTGCTCAGGGCCTTGTTCAGTCAATTTCTGATCATCTCCAAGGATGGAGGTTGCACAACCTCTTCAGGTGCCTGCTACTGTGTTTGACCACCCTCATTATGTGGCATTTCTACCTTACATTGAATCAGATTTTTCCCTGACGCCACTTGTGACCACTGACTCTCAACTTTTTGCTCTGCACCTCAAAAAAGAATCCGACTTCGTCTCCTCTACAATTTATTTCTAATCGCATTCTGTTCTTATATATTCCACATCTGATGACTGGTGAGCAATAAGCTCATTCAGGAGGCACTGTAAGATTTCTTGATGGTAGGGCAGCTCTGCCAAAGTAGGCACTAAGATTTCAGTAAAATTTTCTAATTCCTAGTTCTCTGAAACATTTTTGTGTGCTTGCCATATAACTAAGTGTCAGTCTAAGCCATGGTGATAGAAAGGTTTGATCCCAACAGTGGCAAAAGTCCTGTTTGCCTTGCATCAAAGGTTGCCAAGACTGAGAGCTTAGTGGTATGGGGCAAAAACAGAGCTACAACAGGCGATTCATTTGACATTGGCAAAGGTCTCACTAAACCCACAAAAAATGGAGGTGAGACATACTTCATAAGGACTGGTAGATATGCATCACATACGCAATCAGCTGAAGGAGGAGAAAGTTCTTTAGCTCCTTCAAGAAAAAGTAATTTTCTTGAATAAGGTGCAAATGCACAGTGTCTCAAGTAACAGTCCTTAATAACGTCCCCAGAAGGAAACTTGATTGACCTACCTCACTACTTGATGTCATTAGATGAGAGGACATTTAAACTACACACAGTCAAATAAGAATAATTTTATATTTGTAGCACAAGTCAACAGTGTAAATTATATTGACAGGCAGTATAAAAAAAGACCAAGTTCTTAGGAACTATCTTGAAAAAAATGAACAAGCAAAAAACATACACCATTTCTAGGTCCACTGAATTAATTACTAGAGTATCTTATTAAATAAAGAATTATCATCACTCTAATGTTTAAAATTAATAAATAATTATCAGCTTACTTCTTTCTTACCATTGTAGGTTATCCTTGGTTTTGTCAAACACATCACAAGGTGTAAATCCATTTCATCAGAAGATACAAATTTTGAACATACAGGGCACTTGAATCCTATGGAAAATAAAAATATGTAAGCATGAGTACATTCGACCATGTTGCAAATGCGTATGTTCAAACCAAAAAACTATTCTGCACACATTAAAAGAAAGAAAAAAAAAATCTGGCAGCTTTTCAGTTTTGATCTGACATTTCTTACATGAATATAATTCCCTTGATTTCAAAAGATCTCAAAATGGACCATTGTTTCTGCAAATTGATCTGTTGCCAATTGTAAACATGTCGCCACCTCTGGAACGCAAAGTTTCCCAACAACTCTAAGAACAGTATAAGACAAGCACAAGAGGATAATGTGACTCTACCAAAACAGAAATTAGAAGTGTATAGAGAACATAGCCATTAAAATCTGAACTTGGGCAGGAGCTCTGAATTAACATCTGCACTTTTACCAGGAATAGCATTGAAACTTTAACAAAGGATCTCGGTTTTACATCTCATCATGCAAGCTGCAGCATCTTTTACCGGTCTGGGGCACAGGGAAAACATTAACTCAGGAGTCTCACCTCACCTACTAAATCACTAATATTTCCTGTAGCGCAAAATTTGTTTGACTTCTCTCATCCTAGCCAAGCATGACCTTGTTTAGCTTGTGAGGTCACAGCCTGAGGCAATATGTGGTAAAGAATAATTAAGACAGTCTGGATTGTGATGCAACTGCATAATAGTCCATGACAAAACTGCTTAATACTTTAATTTATGTCATTACCAAAGACAGCAGTCTTCCAGTTAAAGGACAAGATTGGTTGGACAAGTTTCACGGTCCACAGAAAAGTCTGACTGATTTTGATCTGCTGAATAATTAACACACAAGTGAGAGACAAAAAGCCACCAACAGGGATCTTGATGCATAACAGCTGTTACGGAGTTACCTACAGGACAACATACAGCAAAAATACCTAGATCCATGCTCAGAGCAAAGGAGCAACTTTTTTTTGATGCTGTGACAAGTAATGATGCAGGCAGGTGTAAATGGCCACTGCACCTTCCACCAACATCCACATCTGGGCCTGCTCTCACATGTTTTAGTTGGTTGTCCCTTGCTTTTGTACTTCTAACCTTGGGAGTCCATAATGAACCGAGTCAGTCAAGGATGACAAGCGCCTTGATGCTGCACTTTCAAATTACTGATGCCTGAGAATTTTTATCTTTACTGTTAATTATTATCCAGATGTAGATCAAGCCACTAACCTGAAGCATTAGCTCTTGATAAAAATAATGCAATTCATTTATCAAGACAACGATTTTTTTTTTTTTTTAGTGCAGCTAATAGGAAGCAAGTCAAACCAGACAATCGGTAATACCCAAGAGGAACTCTGAGCAGCAGCTGAACATGTGCTGGAAACCACTTCCTGAGATAAAGTACAGCTCTGATTCTTCCCATTTTAGTCATAAGCAGTTCATATCTATTTCTTCTTGTGTCAGTCTTACCCTTCAGTTTAAATATTGCTCTTCTCTCCTTATTTTTAATCCTCCTCCCCCAGCTCACATCTTTACAAACAACAGTTACAACCACAGGTTAATAAGCATACAACAGCTTTTGAAAAAAAACAAGTTGAAAGGACTAATTTACTTGTAGAAAGCTTTGTCAATGACCCTTCAGCCGCTCTGTAGCCTCCTTCCCCCAGGCCGCATCTCAACATGACTAAAATTGAAATTAGTATCTCAGTTCTCCAAACACCCAAAACCACCCAAAACCGTTTTGTTACGGTTTTCTTCAAAAACTGAGCCGGGCTAAATTTTCTCTCAACTTTTATCAGCCTAATGCAGCTGATTACTCTTAAGTCTAGTCAAAACCTACTAAGACCCATGCATTATTCTCATTTATATGCTTCTATAAGGCATAATTGACAACATATTTTGATGTGAGCATCACATCAAAAGCACTTAACTTCCTTATAAGTTGCCGACTAAGTCCTGCTGTGCCAGAAGGGAGTGTTTGCATTACAACAAGTTAACATGTATGTTCATGGCTAGTTAAGCACCAGGACAGTCATTAACAGGTTCCCTCTGCTTTCTGGACAGAACCCTTCTAGCTTATTCCCTGGGGTCATCAGTTTGTCTAATTGGGAGTGACAGGGGGCAGGGAAAACTATCAGTAGGTCTTTAGAACCACTGCTAAAGTTAACAGTGTTAAGAAGGTATATGTCCCAGGAATGCTTGGAGGGAATACTTAAATCCAAATAAAACCGTAGGAAGAGTTTGGGTTAATAATAATGATGACGATGATAATGATTAATAATAATAATAATAATAATAA
>NW_009214418.1:0-1057 GCF_000690835.1 Fulmarus glacialis
CCATTTCCCCCCCCCCAGCAACAACATGCTGTACCCCAAGGAGGACAAGGAGAACCGGATCCTGCTCTATGCCGTGAGTGTCCCCTCCCACCACTGGGACCAGTCCCAGGGTACTGGTCTGCATGCCCCCCAGCCCCCATGTGGCACTGGGACTAGTGCTAGGGGCATACTGGGACCAGTCCCACCGTCATAGCAGGCTGTGCCCACCCACACAGCCCCCACTGGGGCACTGGGACCGGTCCCAGCGCCTCATGGGGCTGTGCCCCGCCCCTCCCAGTTTGGCACTGGGACCGGTCCTTAACCCCTGCTCTTCCCCCAGTGCCGCAACTGCGACTACCAGCAAGAGGCCGACAACAGCTGCATCTACGTCAACAAGATCACCCACGAAGTGGAGTGAGTTCGTTAGCGGAGTGAGTTCGTTAGCGGTCCCGGACGCTTGGGTCCCCTCCGGACGCCTGCTCCTGGTGCCAGCGTTTCCCACCCCAAAGAGGGGTATTAGTAGAGAGCAATTAATAAGGGACGAACAATTAAAAAGAACTGGTGGGGTAATTAATAAGAAAACAATTAGCAAAGTAGGAATTAGCATAATTAATAAGAGAATAATTAGGGGGAGGTAATGGGTGAGTGATTAATAAGGGGAGACAATAGAGAAAAAGAAGTGGAGAGCAATTAATGGGGGCAATTAATAAGGGAGAACAGTTTTGGGTAATTAATAATAATTAGTAAAGGGATAATTGGAGTAGTTAATAAGAGTGAGCGAGGGGCAACTGGTGCGTAATTAATAAGGGGAGATAATAAGGGACAACAATTTAAGGGCAATTAATGTGGGGATAATTAATAGGGATAATTATTAGGAGTAATTAATGAGGGGGATGACAGCTATATTAATAGCTTGGGGCTAATTAACGACCCGGGTTATCTTCTCACAGCGAGCTCACGCAGATCATCGCTGACGTCTCGCAGGACCCCACGCTGCCCCGCACCGAGGACCACCCCTGCCAGAAGTGAGCTGGGACGTGGGGACCCCCGTGGGGACCCCCGTGGGGGTGTCAGGGAC
>NW_009214419.1:0-607 GCF_000690835.1 Fulmarus glacialis
TAGGCACCGTTACTCATTAGGCACCGTTACTCGTTACTCCCACGGATGGACCCCCCGGGCTGACGTAGCCCCACACCACCAGCACCCCGTGTTGGTGCGTGTGTCCATCCCACACCCCCACACCGTTCCCAGGGGTCACCCTGGTCCCCGCTGCCACCCATGTCCCCGTCACCACCCTGGTGCCCATCAGTGCCTGGTCCCCAGGGCCATCCTGGTCCTGATGGCCACCCTGGTCTCTGTCTCAATGGCCACCCTGATCCCTGGGGACACCCTGGTCCCCATCCTGGTCTCAGGGGTCACCCTGGTCCTTGCCACCACCATGGTCCCCATCAGCACTCTGGTCCCCAGGAAAACCCTGATCACCACCCTGGTGACCACCCTGGTTCCTGCTGCCACTCCGGTCCCGGTGGCCACCCTGGTCCTGGTAGTCACCCTGACACACATCCCAGTGGCCGCTCTCAATCCTGTCCTGCTGGCCACCTTGGTCCCTGGGGCCATCCTGCTCCTGGTGGCCACCCTGGTCCACCGCACCACCCCGGTCCTCATCATCATCCTGCTCCTGGTGGCCACCCTGGTCCCCCGGGCCATCCTGCCCCTCGCGGCCCCC
>NW_009214419.1:702-1248 GCF_000690835.1 Fulmarus glacialis
CCGCCATCCTGCTGCTGGTGGCCACCCTGGTCCCCAGCACCACCCTGGTCCTCATCATCATCCTGCTGCTGGTGGCCACTCTGGTCCCCAGGACTACCCCAAGCAGAGCAGTGCCTTACTTCTGCTGGAGGCTGCCGAGGTCCTCAGCGAGGTTGTCCCTCTCAATCTCCAGACGGGCCTTGGCGGTGGCCAACTGCTCCACGTGGCGCCGCAGGTCACGCAGCTCTTCTTGGTAGACGTCGGCCAGACGTGAGGGCTCCTGGTCCCGCGCCTGGTTCAGCTCCACCACCAGCACCTTGTTCTGCTGCTCCAGGAGCCGGACCTTCTCAATGTAGCTGGCGAAGCGGTCGTTGAGCTCCATCATCTCCACCTTCTCGTTGGTGCGCGTCTCCCTGAACTCCGAGTTGAGCGCCGCAGCCAGCGAGAAGTCCATCTTGCCCAACCCCAGGCGGGCACCCACGCGGGGACCTGGCTGGGTGCTGCGGGGTGCCCGGAGCCGGGCTGGGGGGCTGACGGGGAGCACCCGGTACACCGGGGTGGCAGGGC
>NW_009214420.1:0-22573 GCF_000690835.1 Fulmarus glacialis
CTGCGGGCCGTGGGGTGCCGCAGGCTCTGCTTTATCTCACAGCCGCCGCTTTTTTTTTAGGGGGTGGCCATAATTAAGAGGGGCTTAATGTGCAGCAGCATCGAACGCAGCAAGTGGAGCTGAGGCTTTGCCGTGCACTGAACGTCAGACTGATGCAGTGCCCATCACTCTGAGGAAAAAAATTACATATATCAGGTCTTGGGCATCATGAGTGAGATTATCTAAATTCGTCAGCAGTGCAGACCCCTGCGCTGCCCCCGGCACTTCCCACCAAGACCTGGGGAAGGTTGTACTTGTGGAGTGCTTGACGCTGTAACAACAGGAACCACAAGGAATCTCAGGAAAACAGCAGCAATTTTGCCTTCGGAGCAAGTTTCAAACAGAGTGGCATGCAGGGGTCTGTGGAAAAGAGTGAATGATCACATCACTGACAGATCCTTTCACAAAAGAGGGCAGAAATAAGGTTGCACAGGCCACGGTGGTTCTGGTTTTTCCTAGCATTTGGCATCATGGGGGGCTTGGCAGTGAAGTGCTCGTAGCACAGACTTGGGGGTGTAATTGCCAAATATTCAAACAAAAGAAAAGGGAAACTGAAGGGGAGGGGAGCAGCTTTAATTGTGTGTTACCTTAGTGACTTGGATATGCATTATCTCATGGGCGAGAGCCACGGGATCCGTCACGTGCTGGATGTGCCAGTGGTGAGGACGCCTGTGTCTGCGCGATAAGCCCACGTCCCTGGCATTTCCAGGTGCTGGAAAGCAGCAAAGGAGCTGAGGCACGCACTCTGCTCCAGCCTCTGAGGGTGACAGCCCTCCGTGTCTTCTTCCCAACCATCCCTTCCCTGTCTCTGGTTCCACATCCTTTCTCCCTGGCCAGTCTCAGTCCTCATCTCACCCATTTGTCACCTGCCTCCTTCATCCCAGTCTGTGATCCACTGCACCCTGCACCCTGAGCCCTTCTGCTGCTCCCAGGCTCTGTGTCTCAGATTAACGCCCACAATCTCTTACCCATCTTTCTCAATGACTACTCAGTCCCCAGCCTCCTTGTCCTTCATTCACTACAGCTGTTGCTGAATCCACATTTTATCTTTTGCCTCTGAATAGGACAGGCTAAGCAGGAAAGTCATTGAGAGCCCTGGAGGACAGGCTTTCTGCTTTCAGGTCCAGCTATACAGCACTGCAGGTAGCGGTAAGCTGCCAAGACCCATTTCTTCTCTTAACATGCCCCTTAGACGAAAAACCCTTGGGAAATTCCAGTTCAGTTTCATCAAATCCCAGCTAAGCAGCTTCAATGTTCAAATTTTCAAGGTGTTTGGGAAGATTCTTCTTACAAGTCACAAAAGCCACCACCTCAGCCACCAATCTGAAGTCCTCCCTACCACCTAATTTCCAATTCCCTGCTTCAAACTTTGAGACTGTCAGAGACCTGCCGCAATTTCTCATGAAGTGACTAAACTATCACAGAAGAAATCTTCCATAGTTACTCACTGCGTGCCACATAGCTTGGTGTTTGAAGTTTGACAAGGTTCTTAGCAATTGGAAACATGGTCTTATTAAAGGAAGTATCAGGTGACCTGGTGGCGGTAGCAGCCTTCCTGTGTCAGGTGGGAGTGGCGAAGGAAGAAACATTTCCTTGCAGAGCTCTGTAAGTTAAGGGTGACTTGGCCTTGCACAGAAAGAATCCTGCACATTCATCTCCCAGAACTTGTGCTAATAGTCCCCTTGTCTCTAGACTTTCTAGTCTGGGGGAAGTCTGTGTATGCATAGGTATGTGCAGGCACATGAGTGCTGGGGAAAGAAGAGCCTTCACTACAGAGCACAAGAAGAGAAATTGCTTGGCAGCAGTAGGTAACACTCATTAACCGCATACTTTGCACAGTGAATGAAGAACAGAATTACACAGCAATACGGGAATTGTCTGCCCCTTTCTCTGTTCTTTGCCGTGCAGCGGGAGCTTCCTTTTCCCCTGAGTCAGGCTCACCGCTGGGTAAGAGCATCCTTGGGCTGCACCTGGCTGCGGTGGCTCGCTAATACATCTGCTTGGAAGAGATGCCTGGTTTGCACATTTAAAGGATAAACTGCTTATCCTGTTTTCTGTAATTCTGTCACAGAGAGCAAAAGCTCATCTGACTGGTTTAACTTAAGGGTAAATACAAGGCAATGTGGTTGAAGGAGATAGAAAATGGAGAAGGGACTCTGAATCAGCTGATTTGTATTTAAAGGCTTTATTCTGCTTGCTCTGTCTTTCTAAAAATAATTTTTTTTCTGGTTTGGAGAAATAAGCTATAAATGATACCCTGACAAGAAGTGCATAAAATCTGACAGATGAATAAATTGTACTCTCCAGAGCTGTAAGCTTGAAAAGAACATTGCAGAGATAATGCATGTTCTTGGCTTGAGAGAAGTCCTGTCCATTAGAAATATACTCCTCTGAAGATTGATCTGAACTTTTGAGCTTTCAATTGAATAATTGCTCTGTGAGATTTGAAATATTTTGAATTATTTAATTTCCCATTCACCGAAATTGAGTAACATTGCAGTTGGTGATTTAAAATGTTGAATTAATTATGACATTTTGTTAAATTCCCTTTGGTCTTTCCTTTCTAAGTTTTTTATTTCAAAGACCTCAGCTAATGCAGAAAGCATATCACCCCAATACAGAGGACAGATGAGTCAGAGATTTGTCAGCTTGAATGGCCTTAGATCTACTTATGCCTACTAACCACCGTGATGCAAGTCTGAAGTTATGTTACTTGCATATTAAAGCGCAAAACTCAGAAAGCTAAAGCTTCCTTGCTAAGCTCTGTTCTTCTGACCCTCTCTGCTACAGACTTGCACTCCTGCTGCCCAACATGCACATGCTCCAAGCAGAATGGGTGCCACCAGCCCCTACCCCTTCTGGCAGGACCCACCACGTGAGCTCAAGTGCAGCATTTTTGGTCAAAGCTGGTTTAAATATTGATGCCTCAGACCACGGGCAGCATAAACGCCTATGATCTGCCTCCTCTCCAAACTGCAAACGAAACATGCTACCCATAGAAAAGAAGAAAGGCCTGCAGCCATGACTTAGAGAATATATGATGGGAAAGGAAATTAAACCCTTGCTGATGATAGACCTGTCAAAGCCTTTTAGGATGCGGCATGTTGGTCTGTAACATTTCAAATTTCAGCTGAAGGCAACTTTCTCGCTTGTCTGTATCCTATAGCTTATTTTTGTGTCATCCCTCCAATTTTATTTTTCTCTGGCATAATTCATGGCAAGCTATTTATGGGACTAGAATAACTGTCAGCTTGGAGAAGTGACACACTTCCTTCGGTATACAGTGCGGGTTACAAGGCTGTTAGAAGGTTGCTGTCCCAAAATGGATAGCGGTATACCTGTACATGAAAGGAGAAAAGGTTTGTTTCTTACTCCAGTTTCTTGCAATGAATAGTCTAAGTTTAATTTCAGGATTCTGTATTCTCTTTCTGTTTTAAGTATGCTATGTTGTATACTAACATCATCAATACACTAAACATGCTCTTTCTTACTTGGATTTCCTATGCCTAATGTTATAGTTGATGATTATTTTTAGATTACGAGAGAGTTATTGCTGTCATATAAATCCCCGAGACACTGGTTTTCATTTAAAAGGGCAAGTGCATTTGTTTTGTCTGCACTTCACTGCATGGGAGCAAAATTTATTTCAGACAAATGGTTCTTGCGTATTTTTATATATCCTTTTATATGCTGTTCATTAACTTGAAACATCTTTCAATGAGAGAGCAAATCAACAGGCTAAACAGTAATTATCTCCCACAAATCACCTATCCTTGATAGAATAAGGCATATTTACAATTTCTTCACCAGTGTTTGGTAGCAACCACTTCATGATAAAACAGAATGATGGTGTTATGAGGTACAATCCAAAGAGAAGTCGTTATCTAAACAGGACTTCAAGAGCACGACATGAAAGTTTTAAACAAAATGAAAAGTGAATTTATATTTTGGGCTTAGAAAAAAAGGCGAAAGCTGGAACTGAGAACAATTATAAACCTCTACTGAAAAAATCAGTGCGTGCTCATCACCTTGATGCTTGCAGGCAGATTCAAAAAAATCTCCGCTCAACAGCAGGTGCCCACATGAGGGAAAAAAGCAATCTTCCCCTAGGATTCAGTCCTCAGACTAACCACCACCTGCTGTTTTTTGAGAGAGGAGTTATCCCTGGAACACTGCATTTGCATTGTGTCTGCTAACGTCAAGGCTTAGCACAGGACAAAAACATCATGAATTTAGCAGAAGTACCAATTCAGATAAGTACAGGCTCAGCTGTTGCTAAATTGGCAATTATGACTAGATAGTCTCTGCTCCCCCGCCATCATCATCATAGTCGGCGCTGGAAGTTTTGTCTCAGTTCAGTGAGTATTCTATTTTGTAAGCTCTCATTTGTCTTCTGTTTGACAGCTTACAGTGATTTTGTCTAGCTGTACTGATGAACTGCTGTCAATGGAAAAAGCACCAACCACCAGAGGCAAACGAGAAGGATTAGCCAAAATCTACAATTCTTGCAGTTGGAAAATGGGGAGATTAACTATAAAAGGACTGAACCAGAATATGAGATCCGATCATCTTCTCAAATACTCCATGCGTTCAGGATTGCAAATCCATATCCAACTGTCTTTATCTCTGATCTTTAAAAGTAACTTTTCAGCACAACCTTAACTACTGGCAGGAGCAGCAGAAGCACGAAAAAGAAAACAAAGTGCTGGCAAGTCCCAGCATTTTACCTGCTGGGAGCCTAGATCTGCTTTCAGATAATGCAGAATTTTAGAATTCCAGCATCTGCTCTAGGCTTCGATTGCAACGACAGCTGTGATAAGGAGGGATGATCTTATTCTAGATATGATATGAAATCTGTATCTTTTTTCTGCCAAGCCGTTGGTATGGTTCGAGAATCCTGCCACAATACTCTCATTTGTATCTTTTGTTATTTTGCAGGCTCTGAGGCTAACCTGGCCACTGTAAAGCTGTTGCACTGTGGTCTGTCAGCATTTTGGTGTCAGAGCCTTATAATGCACCACTAAAGATAGAGGATTTTTAGATAAAAATATTGTACCTGCTGGGGAAAAAAAATGCATGAAGCTTGCTCAATAGAGCAGGTTAGTCTCAACCCCATCCTTACTTGAAGCAAGTAACAACTCACTCAGCTATCTGCATTTAGGCTGTGCTTTCACCACACAGTGATAGCAGAGGGCACCCTGTGCCCTTTATGCCTTTGACTCTACTGCATGATTCATGGGCCTTTCCTATGCCCTAGAAGAACTGGACTTGTCTTCCCTCCCAGAGGAAGAGAGAGGTACTATTCTGCCAGCCTGGCTCCAGTACAAAGTACTGGACTTTCAGGTCAGCCCAAAGCTCTGTACTTGCCCAGTGCCCCAAGAATGGACCTTTGGTGCAGGTATGCAACAAGCTGGCACCATCTCAGGTGCGCAGATCCCTTTTTTGTATGTATCATTAAATAAGAGTAAGGAAAAGAGGGGCTCAGCCCAGCTCCGAGTTTTCTCCCAGCAGTCCTTATACCTATCCTGCTGCTTGAGCTGGGAGCAGGTTACCCTGCTGCCTGGATGAGCTGTTAGCAGCAAGTGGTGGTCAGGTCCCAGGACAGGGGCATCTGCTGCGGACTGCGGAGGCAACTGAGCCTGAAGGCAGGAGCAGCAGGGTCTCACCAAAAGAATCCCACTAGGATCCAGCAATCATGTGGAAAGTAGGAATAGGCAAGGTGCAGTACAATTTGAAGTATCAGGTGGCATATCCATGGCTTATTCTGTCACAAAGTTGCTCCGTGTGCATCTGCTCATCCAGCAAAGACCATACCTGAGCTGTGCAACTGCACCTTGAACCAGCTGAAATTTAATCTGCAAGAACATCCAGCTGTGACAAATTTGTCAAATATGCTTGAGAAACCCCACTCCTCCATTGGGATTGAAGCAAGTAACTTGAATTTATGTTTATGTTGTCAAGTGCTTGCTTTGTTTCTATAGATGGAAAAGGGAATTTGTTTGTAGGACTTCTGGGACTGAAAAATCAGATTCTGCAGGTAAAAGTGACCCTGCAAGTCATTGTCTCACACTTCATCCCTCACACTTCAAAAAGACAGATTTTGGTTTGTGTGTGTGCATGGAGGGGTGGTATAATAATAATATATTAGATGTCTCCTTTTTTAATGCTAATATATTTTAAAAGACAAAATGAACTATATGAACTACTCAAGACACAGCACCAAGTTCACTTGTTAATAGTACTAGAATTTAACTTCATTGTACACTCTCCCCATCCTTCTGCTTCCTTACCTATTGGACAGGGAATATTAAGTCATGTTACGGTATTTTGATGGTGATACTGTTCAGTTCCTCTGCAAGTCAATTAGTAAAGAAAGAGACTTGACTTTCAAAAAAGGGTTGTTACAGAGAAAAGATATTTTGAAGCCATCTAATTACATCTCAAAAATGCAATAATAAGGAAAGAATCTGCTTTGGGAATACAGGAAATGTTAGGATGCAAAAATACACCACTCACTTTTGGAGTTTGCTTGCCATGTGCCATATAATTGTGGTGCATATTTGATTTATCCTAATTACATTTCAGTATATTTATTTGCGTTCTGACTGGAGCAGAACTACCACATACTGAATTCAGTTTGCTAACACCTTTTGCGCCTTTCCTGTGGTGCACAGTATCACAAGCCTTAAAAACAGAATAGAACCAAAACAAAATGAAAAAACCACCATCCAAGCTGCACATCACGGCTGATGTACAAATACTCAGTTTCTCTTGGTCACATTCATATAGTATGCAAACGTGTTTTAACATTGGCTCAGTGGCTGCCATTCATAAGAATATAAGTTAGGTGCAAGAAAAGGATTACATGGCTTCCCAGATGATGATTATGCAGCTGCCAAAAGGGATGAATTCAAGTCTTATGCAATGATTTTAAAAACACTGTTAATTTGCTCCTGAGGAATATCCAGATGCAACTAATTACCCTATAATGAGGCTTCTAAAGCTGACCGTCTAACAAGCTTTTGAAGGTGTCCAGTTTATTATACAGAATTACTTGTTTTGACTTTCTTTAAACTCTTCATATGTGGATGCCATAAATGGTTGTATTCCTCAATGAGACACTCTTAAATGAGGTTTACTTAAATGAGGTTTAATTAAAGATTTAATTAATGTGGTAACAAGGACAAATAGGGTAACTATGGAAGACGCATTCTGCTTGTCAATTGCAGGTTTGCAAATAATTACTCATATAACATCTGAATGCCAGCTGCAATAAATAAGGACTTTGGCCACCATTTTGACAGTAAGAAGCTAGTAAAGTCAGTTAATATATTTATCTCACGCACTTTTGGGAGGTGTCTGCAGTATTGTTTCCGATTCTAACAACCTCCTATAATCACACTATCTGCAATTGCAGTTTTCCATGCAGGGATTTTTCCCTATCTTGGTACTTAGTTAAAAAGACTGAGGCACAGAGAGCTCAGTGCTGCAAGCCACATGGTACTGACATTTGCAGAGGATGTACTCGAGATTTGTGCTTGGCCAAGAAAGGCCCCATGATGCTCAGATTTTTGAGGATACAAGATGATCCCTGACATCTGGGGCAATTTCCATGGTGTGTTGCTGGAATCGTCTCTAAAATGTCTCCACAGATTCCACTAGTAAAGCTGTTTTGTATTTTTCTTGGTATTGATCTGTAGATTACGACAAAATATAATAATGACTCTACTCTTTAAGTGTTATATAAAAGGATTCCAACACAGTGTATGTGATTTAGCTCAGCAAGAATGGAAATGCTTTGAGCAGGAGCTGCTGAGCAGAGTGCTATGGACTGTCTGATCACCTACTCCAACTCTATCCAAAATAGCTTAAGACCTGAAGGCTCAGGAAATACACATACATTTTCTGTCATTTGGCATAGAAGTAGCTAGATGTAAATGTTACAAATGTATTTAAAAAAAATAAATGAGTCTCACCACCTATTAACCAGAAGAGCTTTCATTTTTGAGCCCCTTTAGAAAGAAAAATAGAACAATTCTGTTCATAAAGAATCTAGAGCTGAACAAAGAAATGCAAGCATCCGTACTTTTGAAATCGCTTGTGAATTTACTCCTTAGGTTAGTTTGCATTTTCATTCCTCTTTGAAACGAGAAGGAAAAAGAAGCCTAGTTACTGGCAAGGTGGTATGCAACTTAAATACATAGCACAATTCTGTGTCTGTGATAGGATATGGTGCTTGGTAATGTGGGAAGGTCAGTTGCATTGCATGGTATTTAATTTATGCTAAATAGAAAGCACTTTCATTTTTACAGTACCTTGAAATTTAACAACGCTCTGGGGTAAAGAACCCTGCAGTTAAAACATACCATTGCTTTTTCAAAAGAAACCACTGACAGTACAAAAAGCCACTGCTTTGCATTTAAAAGGTACCAAAGAATTTAAGAAAAAACTGAAACCGTTCTTTAATTAAGTTCCTTATAGGTTAGCAACAATTTTCTATGCCTCTCTCAGCAGTCAAAAGAATTGCTATTTTATTGGTTATGAGAAATCCCACTAGCCATTCATAGCTTGGTACTGAGGGAATTTGGTCCAAGTCTCAGATTCAGTATGTCAAAATGGCATTTTTTTCTACCTCTGAAACGATCTTCAATTAAGTTTTTATTCCTTCAATCCCACCCCCCCCGAAGGCTTTCATCATGTAACTTGCGCTCCATAAAGCTTCTGCAATGCTTCTCATCCAGAGGGAATTATTATAATGTTATGTATATTTAACCAACATCTGTCTTGGATTAAAAGAAAATATAAAAATCCCCAAAGTTGAAGTGCAAATATACTGAAGAAGCAGGACCTTCTGTGGTCTTGTTTGAAACAGAGTAATGCAAGCAGCTCATGCAAAAGAAACACTGCAAACTATTACTAGGAACAAACTCAGAATTACCCATGGGATCTTAACCTAGAACTATGCAAGGGAGGTAAGGCGGCAGAGATTTTCTTCTATCAAGTTAGTCAAACACTTCTGAACCAGCTACCATTTTGCTGTAGGAAGAAACAAAAACCACTCAATTTTCATCAAAATAAAAACATTTTTGATTCTGTGCTATCTTATGTATTCTATCTTCTGTGCATGAGAAGTGTCTGGAAAATTGGTAGGGGGAGGTTCTTGCAGAGGTAGTGAGTAGGGATACTGGCTCCTTGTAATGATTCATGGCAAAGAAATGACAATTACTGTATGTCTAAGGACTATTTTGTGAGTAAATACTCAGATCAGTGTGTTCCTTTATCAGCTCCCATTCACTGCAGCTAAGTGTTACTGAGTTGTAGTAAGAGTGGAGAAGCAATTGACAAATACAAAATACCCAAAGCATCAAACTGTGTATGCTGTATCAGAGTGGTCTGAAGCTAGAAATAAGTTGCATAATTTATTTTTAAATAAGCATAGTACTTCCTATGGAGGCCCACTGCTTAGGCAATTGCTTTTCCATGGCTTAGTCATCCACCATTAAATGAGGTGCCTGGAAGATGTGTTTTGACAGGTGCTGCTGAGCTGTTTAGTTGAGGCAGTTTCAAGTCATGTCTGCTATTTGCTTTTAGTAGTTGTGGAATGGAATTTTTCTACTGAACTACGTAGTATAGTACAACCAGAAATAACTGCTTTATGCTCACAATATTCAGAAGTGCAAAAGCAATTAAATATCCAGAGCATGTGAATAACTACCTGGCAAGAATGGACAAAGAGGCCACAGATCTTCAAACCTTCTTGAGGTATAGGGGCCATGATCTAATGGAGATAGTTCATCCCTGTTTAGAGAACACTTCCCCCCCCAGTAATATTCTCTCTACGCACAAGCCTTGTGACTGTCGCCTTTCTGGAAAGTGAGCTATATTACTCAAGCTCTTGAATAAGGCCTCAAAATGAATTAATAAAGCCTACCCTGGACCTCTATAAATTAGTAAAGCAGAAAGAATTTGAATAGCTGAAATGCTAGGCAAACTTTGGCACAAATGCTTCAAGTTTTACAGGTTATTCCAATAGAGCAACCTGCTAAACAGCAATAAGGAAAGAAGTCTTGGCCTCAGTCCCTACAAGAATTGAACCAACTCGTTAAGGAACACTGGCTTCTGATTTCCCCAGATTATGCTGGAATTTAGTGAAACAGATTAAAGTGATAATCTTTACCCAAGTCACAGCAAGTGTGCGAGACTAGTGGAAGATGATGTGCCTTTTCAGCCAACAAGGTTAGAAGATGGTAGTTCAGGTACTGAGAGGCTGCAAGGATAAGGAGGATGATGTACTGCCAGATTCAGTGGTGTACTCTGAGTACATATGAGAAGAGTACTTATTTACATCATTAAGTTAAATGTCAAGGAGTATGTGTGGTTTCTTGAAGCATTGAAGTTTTTTTCCCCCAGAAGAACCAGGTAGAAACAATAAGAATAAATTGTCAGTAAGTCATGGTAATAGAAGAGTCAAAGGTCTCAGTTTAGGGAAATGGAACTAAAAGTAAGCAAGATGGTAAGAGCTGAATTCCTCAAATGTTAAAGTGAAGAGAAATTAAGCCATTTAGATTAGTGAAGAAGAAAGCAGATAATTAACACTGCACAGCCTTGATATTTTTAGGTCATCTTAAATACTGCCTGCATCAAATTCTATTTAGTTGACAAAACTGCAAATAGAGTTGATCCTGACAGCATGTAGTAGTGTAATGGATTAAACTGTTGCCTCCGTCCTAGCAAGAACTATTTTCCAATATATTGATATTTACATGTACTTATCTATAGCCAAGAAAACTTTTAGTACAAGTTTTTTATTTATATACACACACACAAATATACTGAATTAATAACAACTTCTGAAAATTCAGGACAAAGGCTAGTTTCCATAAACCGTTCCTCTCCCAGGCTAACGCACTAGTTAACTGTCAGCCTCCTTGAAGTTTCTTTCAATCTAACAAGTGCCATCGCAGTCAAGTAGCCATGTGTCCCCGTCTTTTGAGAAAAAATAGGATGAAAATTAACGTGATGAGTAACACTTAACATGCCAAAACAGAATCACTTCCATTTTAATCACCCTTCAAAACCAAAACTTATTCTCAAACTGCACAGAACTAATGAATACTCAACTACTTTTTGGGTTTGGATAGTTAAGTTCTGTTTTACACTATGTAGAGCAGAGTAGTGACTTTGCAAGGGCAAGAGGAAGGGGCCTGTTAGTGAGAAGACAACTGCTAAGACTGTTTTCCAGAATTTCCTAGCTTTTACCTATGATCTTATCTCATGCTTTCCTCTATCAACCCCCATCCCAGCATGCTTTAAAAAACCAAAACAACCAACAAAAAACCCAAACACAAACCAAAACCAACAACCAAAAACCACATCAACACAAGTTTCAGCAGCAGTTGCCTACTAGAAAAGAATTCCAAAACCAGACTTGTTAGTGAAACTGGCATTTGTACTTTAAAAATGGGAAGCGGGAACTGTTAGCACAGCGTTTCTTATGAGAACAGATAACATGACTGTACTCAGTGATGCGTTAAACAAATTTGATTCTAGTTCCTCAAAAAAGAAAACCTGAATAGAAAGTGGCATGGACATAGAACATTAAATACAGGGTTCCAAAAGCAAGATTACTGATGCAACAGTAAATGGATCCATGACCTCTGTAGTTCTACTTCTCCTACCCAGTTCTTTCCATCAGTAAAAAACTGATGCAAACAAAGAGACATACTTGTCTGTGGCTAAAACACTCTTCTAAAAAGCAGCTAGTAAAAAGCTGCTCCAAACACCCTCAAACACCTACTCCATAAACTTGTCCAAGTTCCACAGTATGCATTTAGAAAAGGGGAATCCTCACAGCTGCCACAATAAACATTAAGCAGCTGAAATTCTAGTAACAATTGTGTCCTCAGTTAAAATACATAATTCTGACTGTAGTCACAATACCTAAGCATATCTTTTCTTACAAGAACAGAACTACTCTAAGTGCTGGAGAGGCCTTAAATAGCTACATGGTTGGATCATTCTCTGAGAGCCAAGGGAGACAGCTAACCTTTGAGAAACAACTCAAGATGAGGAGGGAACTAATATACTTCAAATTCAACTCATGCAAATTGTTACAAAGAAAAGCATTTGCAGGGGAAAGAGGATGAAGGAGAGAACCACCATACAAACAAAAAAAAAGTGAAAGGTATAGCAGGGTGCCATCTAAGTCTAAGAGTTTAAGATAGGAGGGGAGAGAGAAGGGGCAAAGCATCTATGTATTTATATAATGACAGCTCAGATAATTTGTGCCTTTACGTTGATGTAATGGAAGGCTAAGAGAAGCCAAGCTACAGATAAGAGAGTACACTGAGAAATGCTAGATAACATTTCATACTCCTTGGTGTGAAAGTAATGGGACATAAATCAGCCATTAGTGCAAAAAAAAGAATACTTTCTACAGCCAGGATTATCTTTCCCAATGAAGAGGGAACAGTGTATTCCCCAAATAAATGCTGCACATGGGCCAACCCAGAGGTATGTAATAACTTCCAACCCCGGTTCTGTATTACCAGAAGTTGTTCATTGCAACAACTCTTTCGGTTTAAATGTTTGAGAAATGCATTCCCCTACATCGTTTATTGATCACTAGAGAGGAGGAAAAAAAAAAAAAAGAAATGTAAATATAAGTTTAAAGTCTTATAGTAATTCTTCCTTCATCCCCAAGACATTTCTTTAGGCCATCAACTTAAAATTGATTATATAAATCCTCAGGTATGCATTAAACAAAACACATTTTTCATTCAGAAGTTTTGCTACAGGCTTTGTTCAACTGACAAAATACACTAGGGAGTGTAAAAAATATTTATTCAACCTAATTCAACGCAACTATAATTTGCAATACTTAAAAACAAGATTTACAACAGAGTAATGACCTTCTGCTACTCAGGTGAAATCATTTTATAATCCATACAGTATTTTTATAATTGTATTTTTACAATAGCTTTAACTTCCAGAGAAGACAATGAGCTTTCCCATGGAACAAGGTTCAAACCCACTAATTTGCATCATTCAATTCTTCATGAGACTTTAAAAAACAGTAATAAATTGGTTGGAAACCTATACAGTGAAGACCACTGAAAAGCTGTTTTCTCAAAATGAGGAATTCTGTAAGAAATACGTATTATATTGTTTCAAGACTATCGTACAGCAAGCAGCAACTTTCAGAGGTCGCTACTCTATATTTAGAGTTTTTATATAAAAGTGAGCCCACTAAGACAAATATAATCAGCAGACTTAGAAGATTATAGTAATTCTTCAGTTAAAGCAAGAACCTCAGAAGTATCTGATAGTAATTGAATGTATAATTTTCAATACCTGTATAGTTTTTGAATACTAGTTGGTCATTATATACACTTTTGTACAGTTCTAAAATATTACATCTCAGTAATTAAGATAAACATACTATAGAAAAGGTACCATATTTTGAATTTCTCTAACATACATTATTGCAGTCAAATATGAAGTCCATTCTGCATTTACTTCATTTCTGGTGAAAAGAAATATTTACTTATGAATACTTCCACTAATAGATTTTATTTAAACCTTTCTCCATGCATTTAACATACTAATATGAACCACAACAACAAAAAAACTTTGAGAAAAACAAATTGTTGTTAAGAAAAAACTTCAAGTACTAAATCTAGGTTAGGTCTCGTATGAGTATTAAATGGCCGTATTATGTTTGTCAAAATTTAACTTCACAAAACAGTTAATTTCTGTTGAAATTAAGTTTATAAATACATCAAATAACTGAAGTGCTAATGTCTCCCTCAGCTGGCTACTTTGAACATATTGTAACAGTAGAGGTTACTGTATAAATAAACTTAGTTTATTACACATTTAAGATTTATCCTTTAGTCCTTTACAGAAGGGAGCCAGGTAGTCTCAAGAATGTCTAGCCTGCTGTATGCATCATGCTCAGATTAGGTACCCAAAATGTAGTGTCACCCCCTTCCAGCCGATCCTTCCACTAGAATCCTTCCACTAGAGCTGGTACAGGCAGAAGAGAGCCTAGTCCTGGTACAGAGCCGAGTTATGCACCCACGTCTGGAAGTTTAGAAGGATGCCCTAATCTGTCAGTTTAAATGTAACTTTAGTGTCCAGTGCCTCACACTTCTACTGCTCTTTGTAATTCTATGGATATTTACATAATCAAAAGGAACGTGAAAACTCAACAAGTGCTCTAATACTTAACTACAAAATAAGCAACTGAAATTTACTTCCCCCCATGTAATTACGTGGAGGAAAAAAAATGCTATCCGGTACCAGTTACAAAACAGTAAAAGAGCCATGAGAAAATAACACTAGGCACTGCAGAAGATATAACAGGGCAGTAAAAATTATCAGTAATAAAATAAGTCATCTGGAAGCCATGCTAATTTCAACACCTAGTACTTAGGTGGCTAAAGCTGACACACAAGGCCTGTAGAGAGTGATCTATCTTCTGCGTTCTCTGGCCAGTCATTTCAGTATTTTACACTCCCTGTTTGATACCAGCGAAAACCACAGAAATCTTTATGGACTGATGTCCCCCAATTACTTCTCCTAAAAAACTTCTCCTTACTTTCTCCTAAAAAAAATTCCCTTCACTGTGTGAAATGCTGAACTGGATGATAGCGTGGGTATGAAAACACGTATAGAAAAGGCATTTGGATATAGCCTACATTAACTACACAATTTAAAATGTTCTTGTTCTGTAGTTGATGCTTTTTCTTCCATTCAGCATATTGGCTCAAAGAAAATACTTCAGAAGCCTGTTGCCCAACAGAAATACCCAAAAATAATGAAAGCCAAGTCACATTCTTAGGTTCAGTGGTTGCTGAAAGGATTTACCCTGCCACAAGACAGTGCTTTATTATATTTAAAGAAAAAAAAAAATAGGAGCAGCAACTTATCACAATTCTCCACTACTGTGCAATAATGATGGAACCAATACAACATGGAAACCTGTTAGATGAGACTGTATGCCATCTGGAGATCACAGCCTTATGCTCCTTCTTGCTCAGGATAATTTAAAATTTTGCGGTGAGCTTGGCGCAAATATTGCTGCTGTTTGAAGTAAACCTTAAAAGCTCCTTTTATAGCAACAAAAGCAATTCCACCCTGAAATAGAAAGATATTTTGAAAACCTGCACAGTTCAGTGTCATACCATTGCAAATGTTCTTTTTAAAAACTTCTGGTCAAAGATTTATTTTCCAATCATATAGCATTTTCTTTTGAAATTTAGCTAATTAGGACAATTCTAAATGAGTATCTCAAAGTTTTCTGTCACAATGCACTATTACAGAGGTTAGTGTTACTTAAAGGGATTACATACTGGATCTATAAAACCTTTTGAAAGCTTTTATTTGCTCAGAAGTCTGACAAATATTTTTAAAAAGTCAAAATACATCCTATTTAAAGAACAAAATAAAATGCAGATACGTATCTGCTTTCCTCCCTTCTCTGAATATATACTATACATGACACAAGGAATAATACTAATTACCATTCTATAATCACTGTGAAAGAGGCCACTTGCCAAAAAGTGAGATAAAATCTATTTTTTGTAAAACAAACATCTTTTTTTTCAGAATGTTTATCTCAAGTCTTCAATATAAGAAGAGACACTAAGTCACCTTTAGTCTGCATGAACGGTTGTAATATCACTGTTTCTTCCGTATGGAAGAGAATTGAAAACAGGGGTGAAGTGACAGTCAGGTGACCAGGGATACCACCTTACCAAACTCAGTGTGCTTCCCTTTGAAAGGCTTCCAGCCAGACAGGCTATTCACAAAGGAAGAGATTGTCTCCTCTCTTTGTCTTCCCCCCTCCATTCAACTTCTATGGAGAGTTTATTTTTCTCTCCTTACCAAAATAAGTAACAAAGGGATTCTCTCAAAGAATTAGTAAACAGAAGCTAATATGAAAAGGTTGATAATATAAACCCCAGTCTTCCCTTGCAGAGATTGTTCTTAGAAGATGCTGATTCCTCATCTTCATTATCACCCTTGATTACTGCTAAGATCTGCCTAGATACCAGATACAAGTTTCAGCCTTGTCTAGAGTTGAGATTACTTTCAATCACAAGGACAAAGTCTCTCACACACATGATGCTTGTCCACTGCGAAGACAGGCAACCTTAAAAACCCTCTTCCCTTAATCAAATGCCACTCAAGTTCTAGATCAATGTTCCTTTTTACTTTTTCTCCCTCCCCCCACAACACTTCATATTCTCATATTATAATCATTTATGAAACAAACAATACTGAATCTTACCAAGATTGTCCTTTGTAAATTTGAGTTAACACTGCTGAACATCAGCTTGCCAACTATCGTGGCAATAGTAGGGAAAACTAGAGCTCCACATAGAATACGTGTAGCAGAGACATGATCTGCCAAAGGGTTGGCCTCTGCTGGAATACGAGGAACAGGACATCCAATGCCTAAAGGGATGAGAGTGGGGGAAGAAAAGGTTACATAGCCACTTCCTCGAACAGAACACAAAGCACATTAGTGCCCACCCCCACGCCATTATAAACCTATAGCCCAATTACTTTGAGAACTATCTGTCCTGGTTTCAGCTGGGATAGGGTTAAATTTCTTCCTAGTGCTGTGTTTTGGATTTAGTATGAGGAGAATGTTGATAACACACTGATGTTTTCAGTTGTTGCTAAGTACCCTCCTACTCCAAGGACAGCTCCCATGCCTACTGACTGAGCTAGGTACACAAGATGGGAGGGAACATAATCAGGACAGCCAGCTCAGCTGGCTAATGGGGTATTCCATACCATGTGACATCATGCTCAGTATATGAATGGTAGGTGTGATCCAGGAAGTACTGATCGCTACCTGGTTATCGGTCAGCGCGGGTGGTGAGCAGTTGCATTGTGCATCAGTTATTTTGTATATTTTATCATTATCATTTTCCCTTTTCTGTTCTCTTAAACTGTCTTTATCTCAACTCACGAGTTTTTCTCACTCTTACCCTTCCAATTCTCTCCCCGCCCCACTGGGGGGGGGCAGGGAGTGAGCGAGCGGCTGCATGATATTTGGCTGCCTGCTAGGTTAAACCACGACACTATCCCTCTTCTCAGTGAATATTCTCTTTCCGTTAAATGACTATTCATTTTTACTTTCAAGTAAGACCCATGATTTTTAGTAGCTTGTTTTTGTTACTGAGGCCTTAATTGAAACCATCCTCCTGATCCTCTTGCCCCACCTTTCTCACTAGGTACTATGCAAACACAATCTAAATAGACTGAACATACAGAGGGAAGCTGTTACCACTTTTACTTAAGAATGGCAAAAACTACTCGCCTATCCTCATCTCCTAAAGGCACCAATTCAAGCTTGGTATTTCCTTTTAAATTTAATCACATTACCTGGAAATATGCTGTTCAAAATTTGTAGCTTATTAGAGTATTTGCGCCACAGTCTGAGCACATAGTCCTCCCAACGAATCATCTTGCCCAATATTAACATGACTGGGATAGTGGGAAGTCCAATCAAAAGAAATAAAGGATCAGCTCTCTCCATGACATCAAGACCTTCTTTGTGACCCACAACCTGGTAAATATGTACATAGTTGACAAACAACAAAGACCATAACTGAACAAGGAATATAACTTATAAAAATTATAGTTTGTTAGGGTCTGCCCATCACATTTTAAGTTAAAGAAAAAAAACACAATACTGTTTTATTTTACCTAACGTACTCATTTTCCCTTTGCATCCTTGGTTACTTATCAAGTGAAATGCAGATGACCTACCAGCCCTAATTTGCAAGTCATTAATCTTGCAGCAAGCTGTAACATAATTCCTTACCATCTCAAGAAAAGTTTCATGTGCTTTTGTATGAGTAAAAAGTTTAAACATCTGAAATATCAAAATAGCATACTTTCCAAAATGCACAGAAAAATTTACCATTTTAGAATGATTAATTCTACTCTCAGAAATTGATTAGATACTAGTCTTTAACGGATACATTGATAGCAAGTATCTCAGGATGTTTTAATAAAAAAATTCTGTTATTTTGGAATATCTTATGCAACAGAGATCACAGTATTAAAAAGTATTGCTTCTCTAGACAATGCAGGAAGAGGTACATTATTTTCAACTGTAGTAGAAATAGCAGCATATCTTCACTTGTACTTTATTTTTAAATGTGGTTAGTGCTACAATTTTAAAAGACAGTCATTACCAATGTGTCTAAACCTTTCTACTGGCACATAAAAAAAAAAAAAAAAATCAGACTTTGCAGTTTATAAAATGTACGTATTAAAACTGGAACAGAGCAGTGCATTATATTTTCCTAAAAAGTACATACTTTTTATTTTAAGTAAGTAACTCTAATAGGGCTGAGGACAAAAAAAAGAAATTAAAGTGGTAGATATCCTCTAGAGTTGTCTCACTTTAAGAATTACTAAATGCTAACAAAGTCCTTGAAGGGCATCTAGAAAGAATGGGCTCTTTTGACTTTTTCCGTAAGAATCCAGGAAGACTAAAACCACAAAAATAGTGTGCTGGTTTTGGCTGGGATAGAGTTAATTTTCTTCATAGTAGCTAGTATGGGGCTCTGTTTTGGATTTGTGCTGGAAACAGTGTTGATAACACAGGGAAGTTTTCATTACTGCTGAGCAGTGCTTGCACACAGTCAAGGCCTTTTCTGCTCCTCACCCCACCCCACCAGCGAGGAGGCTGGGGGTGCACAAGAAGTTGGGAGGGGACACGGCTGGGACAGCTGACCCTAACTGACCAAAGGAATATCCCATACCATATGACGTCATGCTCAGCATATAAAGTTGGGGGACGAAGAAGGAAGGGGAGGATGTTCGGAGTGATGGCGTTTGTCTTCCCAAGTAACTGTTACACATGATGGAGCCCTGCTTTCCCAGAGATGGCTGATGGGAAGTAGTGAATGAATTCCTTGTTTTGATTTGCTTGCATGCACAGCTTTTGCTTTACCTATTAAACTGTCTTTATCTCAACCCACAAATTTTTTCACTTTTTACCCTTCCGATTCTCTCCCTCATCCCACTGTGGGGGAGTGAGTGAGCGGCTGTGTGGGGCTTAATTGCCGGCTGGGATTAAACCACGACAAACAGTAATTATTACATTTGTCAGGCACTGGATTTCCTGACGTGTTTTCATTGATTTCTTGTTTTCTCCACAAATGCAAAAAGATACCAAGTCTTCACTTGCACAAAACTTAGAATTAGGTGGTAAGAACATGCAACAATAGCAACATTTTTTAAAAAAGCAGTACTTCTGGAATAGGTGGGACACTGGGAAGAAGTAGGGTAACGTACCACAGTACCTTCAAACTGTACTTTTTAGCCTTACTTTGAAAACCGTTCTATTTTATTCTTCTAGAACAGGAAGTTATGTTACATACCACAGCCTCTAAAAATAGGGATAACCAATATTGTTGCCACCAAAAGATTACTCCTTCAAAAAACATTCTGCATTTGTCTTCCAGCTTCTTTGCTATCTTTCATCCAAATTGTGATATCTGATGCTATCATTTTTCTCCTTATAGTCCTTGTCCATCAAAAAAAGCCTCAGTATCTTGTCTTTTCTGCTTTAGATTACTATTTCTGTTTTCAGTAACCCCATATGATTTGTTACTGACTTAGCTACCACTGTAGTCACAATGTCAATTCTGTATTTATTTTTCTCCAGCCGAAGCTTAACCTTTAAAAATAGCTTTTGTGCTTCTCTCTGGCCCTTCAGCTGAAGGAAAGGAGTCTGAAATGCATCAGGAAACAAGTTGTATTAAATCTAGCAAATCTGGGGTGGCAAAAGGGGTGAAACAGTTTCCCTCCACTCCCAGTTTAACTTCCTCCATTATAAGTAAAAATAAGTTACTCTCTTACCCAGCATGCCATCCATATGGTCAAAAAAACATTACATCAGAGGAAAATAGCTAATTCTTCATACCTGGGATTTGACCAGCTGCCTAAACTAATGTAGATGTGAAGCTGTAACCATGCAGTTGTTCAACTAGACCTACAACTTGCCTTTGTTTAAGGCCAGATCCTCATTTCAAAAGCCAAGCAACTACAGAAAGGAGCATTTGTCTTTCTATTTGGTTATGTAGTTCTAGAGAAGCTAAAAAGGTCATCTAAGTTCCTACAGAAGAAGGCTCAGTGTAGCAGTGAGCAAGGAGATAAGGACTGGTACATTTCACGAAGTCTAGTTGTAGTATTACAGATGGTTGCAATTTTCCTGTAAGGGCCACAAGAACAACAAAATATCAGATGAGGAAATTCCTAAGTGTACGATTCTGTAATAGAGACACTCCACTGGAATGAGGAGGTATTGAAAGTCATTATACATCACTTATGCAGCCGCTTGAACCTGGCCAGGGAGACTGTATTAACTCATTTGGGCTCCACTTCAAGTACTTGTCATGTACATTTCTGCTATGAGATCATGTACGGAGAGAACCAAAATAGCACACAATCTTGAGATGGAGTGACTTGTAGAACTGCAGGGAAGTACCACACAATTCAAGAGAAAGTATTGCCATGTGACTTACATGGTTGTATATTTAAAACTAGAACTGTGTAGAGGAATACTTATTAGCACATAGATTTGTTAATTCTATCTACAACTGAATTAGCATCAGAAATACTTTTATGCTTTCAGGCAAAACACAGGTTATGGGCTTGATATAGGAATCAACAACTAAAATGGTAAAAAAGGTCCTTCCAATTGTACAATCTATGAAAACTCTTGTCTTGTAGTTGAACTAGGACAGCCGTAAACAAGTCTTTCCATAGTTAATAGTCTACCACCTGTCATTGTTGTTTTTATATTTAAACAGCAAGTTCACAAGAACAGAAGTAGGAAAAATAAGGGTTTTTTTCCCTTTTCAACTAACCAGTCTGAAGTAATTAAAAGAACATACTATTAATTTGCAGTGTTTTGCATTTGTTGTTTATGCATGAATTGCACCATTCAGAACATGCATTTTCCTTTATACAATAAAAAAGTGGTAGGACTGAAAAATTCACCATGTCTCAACCCTTTGAATGTTACCAGCAAAATTTTTCTACAGCTGAAAGAAGAGATTATTCTCTTGTCTTTTCTGAAGAATTAGACTACCCGTTATTAGTAGTAAGGCGGTAACAGCACCTTTTCTGTACAAATAGAAATGGGTTCACTAGCCTGCCATACAAAGGGCAGCCAGCTGCAGTAGTAGTGAATTTTGTTAGTTGCAGACTGAACCACTTGGCTTTGTACAGTATGATCAGTTAAAAGTGAAAAGCTTTCTATCCACCCATCTTGAATTCACTTGTTAACTACACTCAAAGTAGCTAAATCATGTTTTAAGTCAAGAAAAGAGGAGGCTTAATTAATTGACTTTTTCTTTTGAAAACTTGCTTTCAAAGCTGGTAAGAAGAGGAAATACCTGCATCACCGTCACAGCTCCGTATGTAACAGCTGTCCAGTATATAGAGCCCACCATTATTCCAGCTGCAGCAAATGGACATGCCTTTGAGATCAGTCGATCTGCAAGATCCAAAACGTAAACAACTGGACCTATGATAAAGGAAAAGTAAGGTTTCAAGATATAGGTATATATATATATATATAAAAAAAAGCATACTGAAGAAAGCTCTCGGCATCTATCACTGATAAGAAAGAAAGAATGAACTTGGCAAAAGGCAAATCTGACATCCCACACATGCTGTTTAAATAAGAATATATAATTTAAAAGCTACTAAGCTAAACTTATAACTTACTTCTACCTACCATTGCATTCACTGCAACATGTTTCTGAGAGATTAATATACCAGTTAGAGCACTGACTAATTTACCCCCTAAAGTTGACTAGCTTCCTTTGTGTTGAATCAGAATTGTTCTGTTGTAGAAACCATTTTAGGCTTAGTGTCTTTTTTGTTAGATATTTTAGTTTTCAAAAGGAAGAAATACTAATTAGTTGTAATGTACTTCATGTGCTTATCTTTGACAGCTTCAGCTGAGAATTCTGTCACTAAACTATCCTGCTCTACAGTAAAAAGTAGTACAGTCAATATCAAAGATTCCTTCCACTGGAATAGGCTGCATTCAATATTTTTAGAGGGTCACCTCTCAAATGCTGGAGGAAAAAACCCTCCTATTCAGGTTATTTAATGCCTTTGTCAACAATGCATTAATAGAATTTCATTGTTCTGTCTATGGACAATTGCACTTTCCAGACTCACACAGAGCAAGACATTACCCTGACCAACTTTGGTGAGGTAAACAAGGGCATGCTTGCATTTTTTCTTTGAGACACTGCAAGAGCACCAGCAAAACAAAAGCCAGAAGTTGAAGTCTGAAATGTATGTATGGAAGCGAAAAATATCATCGCCATGATCAGATTCCACATTACTTTTGTATTTGTTAACTTATTCTACATAAAGACTGTCGTCCTCCTCCAGATCACATGCATGAATAGTTCTTCTTAGCTCCCTCCTACTTTTTCCTATCAAAATCAGTGAAAATATTAAAGTTATTCTCAAA
>NW_009214421.1:0-12203 GCF_000690835.1 Fulmarus glacialis
GGTTAAATATGTTTTTCAAAGAATTTCCTTTTGATGATCAGAAATCTGTCAAAAATTTAATTCTAGTTCTTAAAAAAACCTCAAAATTTTTTCCCCAAATAAAAGCAAACAAACATAGCTGTAGTCAGACTCCTTTTATTTTCACTTTCAGCAAATATTCCAGTGGGTAATTTGCCACCTGAGACTGAATAATACTAAAGTAAAATAATCATATATATTTTACAGATTAGAGATAAAAATACTTCTTGTAAATCTTATGTTCCATTAGGCACACTTTTAAAGTTGAAGTGTTGATTCAAACCAATCACAAATAACTGTCAGAATAAACTCCTTTTATTAGGGAAGTCCCTGTGGCTTGCAAAATTGTTCTGAGCAAGGTCAAGTGCTTGCTTAGTTTGTATCTCCTTAAGGATCTGCCAAAATTAGAAACTGACTAGGAAAACCAGTCACTTTAGAAACTAAGGAAGGGAACATGTTCAACATAATCCAGCATGCCTCTTAACACCTAGCCTGTGCTGCCAGCTCCCTTAATTTGATCCTGAGGACCATAAAATCTGTTATTTTCTTCAGGCTCTGACTGCAGAAGTATCTGTATTTCAATTTTTCTCTGTTTAATGTGTAATCTTATATACCTCAAGCATCAAGGTTAAAAATAACACTACTTACATTTTTATTTGTTTTCTGGTTGTTTCATTTTAAAGTTCATATTTTCAAAGGCTCATAACTTCTGAGGCAGAACTCACTGAATTCATGGAGATGATGCTTCTGATCCTAAAGACCTTTAGGTGTTAGATCCCTAACACCTTTAAGACCACACTAACTGGTTATCTTCTAAATCTAAGCCACGCATAAGCAGTCAGTGTGATTGCAAATATTAATCCTTATTTAATAGTGAGTATTAAGGGTTCTTTCATATCTCTTGGCTAACTGAATTTTAAAATTATCTTCTATCTCTCAAGCAAGGAATAAGAATGAGGTGTAGTAGCACATGTTCATAGAAAGAAATGAGTTACGTTTGATGACCATAGTTTCATGTGCTGAAGGACCACCCAGGCACACCCACACACTAGGACGTGGCAAGAGTTCAGTGTACAAAGTCTGTCACAAATGTAAATCCATGGTCTACATGTATGTTTAAGAAATAGAAGAGTAGATCCAATCAGCTTTTCACCCAAGCCTCCTTTCTACATCAAGTCAGTCCTGCTAATGTGATCATGGCTCTTGAGAGAGAAAAAACCACATGTGGATACATAGTAACTTCTTACACTACCGTTGTTATGGTAGGATAATTCTTATTTAGCAGTCAGAAGTAAACCTCAACTGGTAATTAGCTGAATTCTAACCATTAGCCTATTCTGGTAGCATTAAATTACCTCATTTTAAGAGCTGATCCATTATATTTCTCATTTCCCTCTGAACATTGTGTCTGGTAGTATTCATTAAAGAGCACAGAGATGCTAAGAAAAAGATACGAAAATAATGAAACCTAGATTTTACAAAACACCTGATTTTACAAAACCTGGTCAAGATTACAAAATATTTTAAAATGCAGAGGTCTAAGAAACAGCATCCTACCAAGTGTTTGGGAATATTTCTACAAGGTGTGAATTTCTCTCTGGGTGTGGAAAAAATTAGTCTGAAGAGAGCAGTAGCCCCTATATGCACCACTAATAAAATATGTCCATGTCCTCATCATGCTTTTCACCTCCACATCCCATTCATGCTGGAGCTGCTTCTGCCCAGTAATACCTATTCATGACATAAATAATAAGAAATAAGCTATTTTCCATTGACATGTTTTGTTCCTGATCTTTTATCTAGTGGATGTCTTATGCCATTACACTAAAAGCAGGTGTTCACTTCCTTTTTCTAGATACTAGTCTATATACATTTGACATTCAGTGATGTTTTTTGTCAGATCTCCTGTAAATAAAATATCTTTTAAATGGGAATGGAAAAGTGGCGTTTCTTCCTTGCAAAATTACTTTCAGGCAATGTGTTTTAAAATGTCCTTTAAAAAATAAGCAGTACAAGTGCCTACCTAGATATTATGCTATTATAACTGAAGAGAAGAAGCTTCTCTAAATCTGAGCACTAATGAAAAACAACACTGGCCTCCCACATGCAATAGATCACATTGTTCCAGAGTTCCCTCACTGAACTTACAAAAGTTCAGAGCAAGAACTCGTACATTTACATTCACTCATGTTGCACTGCTGCTCTGACCTCGCACAACATCCTGCCCTAGAGATGCACATGCAACTCAGCCATTTTCAGAGTCAGTGAGGAAAAATGAATTATGCTTATGGGTCACTGAGAGAGGAAGAGATCGAAGAGAAATAAAAACCCAATACATTGGTCTAAAACATGTCCTGAAAATGAGATTAAAAATATGATAGAAACTAAACACAGAGATAATAAACAACCGACACGACATTTCTAGTTTCAGAAGATGAGAAAAGAGCCATTGCTATACAATAAGTCTAATTCTGGTCATCCAGTGCTTCACATGTCTAAATGGTACTGTGGGTCTACTTGCTGGAAGTTACTTAATAAACAACTGGGATACTGTGTTTATTTTGTTGTGGTTTTTTTTTTTATTTTTGCTTTTTTAAAATTCCATTGTAAAGGCAGCCCTAAAAAACCCAGAATCCCAACTAGACTAAAAGGTAAAATAGTAAGACAAGGATTCATATTCTGATAACTACCTCTATACCTTACACTGTGAAACTGCTCTGAAAAATAAATGCACTCTAAATAATGCCAGTGAATGAGACAAATCTTAATTCAAGTCATTATGTTCTGGTAAGACAAATATGATGACTAGCAGGTACTGAGACAAATGAAACATGGAGAACAAGAAAAAGAAAAGGAATCTGACAGTCGATAGAAATAGGACAAATACTGTGACAAATCTGTCAAGTGCAGATATCATCACAATGAGCTAAAATACAATGTTAAATTAGAAATGGAAATGAGACACAATTTAAGCAAAATTGCAAGTGGAAGGGGAAAAAAGGATATCTGGTACCCTGCCAAATGCAGCTTTCAGTTTCAGGAGGAACATACATCAGACTCAGTCAGGACAGGGTCAAATGTATAAAGCAGTTCACACAACTGCCAAAAAAGTTGGCATAATAGTAACTGTCAGCATCAGCTTCAACTATATCACTAGACATCTGGATATATGCATATTATAGTCTTATCTCAAGACAGTAACACTACATTTAAAGTTGTACTGGAGTTTTCATTTTAGCAGGTTCATGTATACTTACAGGTTGAAATTTTTTAATATGCATGTATGCACAAACATATCTTAAATTACAGTTCATGATAATATTCCCACTGAAATAAAATTTCTGAAGCATCTCCATAAAGTGTCACTTTTGCTTTGATTGTTACACCACACGGAATGACATGAATTAAAGTATACATCTACCACTAAAATTAGGAGGCAGAGGATCAGAGAAAGCTGCAATGAAAGAGATGAGAAAAGATATCTGAAGAAATGGCAGTAAGAACAGAGCTACCACATGGTAGCAAAGCAGCAACAGTTTAGCCAAACTGTGAAACAAAAAACACAAATGACCCATTGTTATGGGGCAGAGGAAGTCACTGGAATTCAAGAGCTCCTCAAGTAGGCAGAAGAAGGGCATGAGAGCTGGGGAGAAGACCTGGCAGTGGTACTATGACTGGGTGAGAAAGAGAGAAATGCCCTCAATGGACTATATGGGAAGTATTAAATTTCCCTGATTGAGGAGGCTTTGCTTCTACTCTGCTTACTCATCTATTCTTGACAGGGTGGAATACTCATCACAAAAAAAAATCATGAACTTTTGGTTTTGGCTGAACCAGAAAAATTTCTACTGATACGCTACGATGATGTTTGCTTACAGCAAATTTTACATCTTTTAAACTAAGCATCTGAAACAGAATCCAGATTCCAGATAGCAGTCTCATGAATCACAATGTCACCAGTAAAAGATCTGGGCTGGGAACAGGCAGCAGAGAAAAAGTATAAATTCACTCCTTACTGGCAGTCAAAAAATTAACTAACTGTCACATTTTCTTTTTCAGTTTTCTATGCACTGATTTGTGAGATTATCTGGGAGGTGCACAGAAATGCCATATGCAACATAAGCACAAAGGACACTTCTCAGACCCCCTTCCTGAAAAAAAAATAAAGCTGTCAAAGTAACTTATACAGAAAATACTCCAACTTCCAAGCTGCTGAGTTCATCTTCATTTCAGGACCTCCTGGTGTTCCCCACCAAGGTGTTGCCTGCACATATGCCTTTTTTCCTTTGAAGGTAACAAATACATGGAGAATGCTTCTAGTGTTGTCATTTTCACCTGAATTCACACCTAATATCAGACAAGCTTAAAAAATGAAAACATTGCAAGCTTATTCTAGCAAAGAAAAGGAGTAAATTTGTAATTATACAACTGGAAACAAGATTACAAGAGAGAAATGAGAAACAACAAAATATGTGCTCAGATTACACCTAAAATTTGTAACTAATTTCTTCTAAGATGCTTGACAAAGGTTACAGGTATTAAATATACAGAATCCAATTAAATGGGATGTTAGTGTCCTCTTCCTGAACTCTTTTCCTCACAGGTGGATCTGAAAGCTAGCCTAGCTGACAGGAGCCAGGCACCCCAGTTCATACCCTCTTCCCAATCAGGACTTCAAGACAAAATCCTTCTCCTTTTTTCACCCTTTTTAATACCAAACTTAATTTCTAGTCCTTTCATCAGTAGACTGATATTTCATTAGAAGAAATGTGGCTGAAATCTCTGCAACTCACTCCCTTTACTGTAAACAAATGCAAAGCAAGAAGACCACAGCTCTTCCAATAGCTTCTCAAGATGGCCATCCTAATTTTTTCCTTTAATCAGGTTGTCTTTTCTATTTTAAATAGCTTTCTTGCTTGTCAAAATGTTTTCAAGGTTGTCATAATATTTTTATAAGTGTTATGTCGCAAGGAATATTTACTGTATGTTCAGCTTTATCAAAACTGCAGACTTTGGTTTGGACAGATGCCCTGAATGTTTAATATATATAGCTTATAATAGCTTATGCTTTTAGAGTTAAATGTCATCTCAATAAAGGGCACCTCCCCGCCCCAGACATGCGAACACAAACACATGCAAATACACTTACGAAATTTTATGGCCCTATAGAGTCACACTGTGGAATAAAACCACTGCTTTTGCAGATACCCAAGTAAAAGCTTTGTGCAGAAAAACAAACAGCCTCCTTATTATACTCTGCATAGCAGAGAATAAAAAAAAAGGAGAAAGAGAGAAAGAAATTAGTGCTTGAAAGTTGTGAAGCATCTGTAGTATGCTTCAGACTGCAGGAGAGTAAAGGGATATGGCTGTTTTCCTTTTTATATGCAGGGAGCTATACATCTTAAGATGTTAGCATGAGTTGGTGGGAGACCAAGCACAGTTGCACTCAGCAAAATCTTTTTTCTCTTCAATCAGCACATAAATATATATATGTATGTGTGTGTGTATATATGTGTGTGTGTATATATATGCATATAAATATATATAATAATCATAAGTTAGAAAACAGGAAGCTAAACAGGCAAATTATAAAGCCAATTTCTGTAGCCTAGGCTTTTGCGTATTTCTATTCCACACCGTAAATGTCATGGAGGCAAAACATGCTTTGCAATCTTGCAAATACTTCTAGCTGTTATCTATACTAGAAAAGACAGTACCTCTTACACTATGAAGGAACATCATTATCGTAACTGTCTGAGTGCTGGGGCAATAGTACTGGCAGAGCAAATATCTTAACAATATGTGAACAACAGTTGTCCGATGAAGAATTTGTGTGCTGCTTTTTTGCTTGTAGTGGTGAGAATGTCAAGGACAATTTTTTGATACAGCACAACTTCATGCCACTTTTCCTCATCACTCCTTTATTGGAGGAAGCAACTGAACTGACACTGGGTAGTAGAATGTACCCTTGATGACTGCAACATGGAAAGAAATTTTATACATCAAGCATATGTACAGAATGGGAAAATAAATTTTAAAAAAATATGTAGGGCCAAAAATAGAAGTATCACCTAACAAGACAATTGGCAAAAAGGAGAACAATCTAGAATAAAAAATTTTTATCCACTTTAAAGGAAGAAACACTATGTCGTAATGTCATTTTTTCTTAATGATGCAGTATCAGCCATTGTATGCAAATAGTTAACTACTACTACAATCATTGACTTTCCAACAAACCATCAATTCTCTCAGTAAAATGGTATTTTGTGGTACTTGTTCCTTCTGCTTGTTGGGAAAAAAAAAGGTTCAAAACCATTGACAGATACTGTTGTGCATATTGTGCAAAAAAACACCAAACACATTTTATCAATTCTACTCTAGATTGCTACTTATTGTTGCAAGCTGATTCAAACGCCATGCTGACCAAAATCCTAGTTCTGTTGCATGATAACAACAGGTGAGAAAAATAAATATAAAAAGTTCTCACCTAATAAATCTCTCATTTCACAGAGCATTTTATCTCTATCATATCTGGGCGTTCACATCATCTCTGTCAGAACCTCTGCGGTTCCTTTAATGATACACTGTGATTTTGTTAAAACCTTTCTTTCTAGGCTGCAAGAAAATGTTCTGCTGTGCTCATATGACTTTTACATAGTACTGCTACATAGATCTCCAGGTGCTTCACAGAACATTGCGAACTGGAGACACACTAAAGAGAGCTGTTTAAGGTCAGGAGGCTAGCTACTGAAAAACTCAGGAAGAAAACTTGGGTCTCCTGAACTTCAGTAAAAAACTCCAAGTATAAGGTCATACTGCATCTTTAGTTTCAGTCCTCTTCACAAATATTTGTGAATTTATTTTGTTGCCACCATTGAATCAGAATGTAAGAGATGAAAACAGCCTCCCAAATAACCAAACACGGCCATCTCTTCAACAGAGCACTATTCTAACCTGACATAAAGCTGGGTAGTAACAATTTTGCATTAATTTTCTCATTGTGGTCACTCCACTACATGTCCTGCACAAGCAATGTAATGCTATCACAGAGCAATAGTGAAAGAATTAAATTGGCGACTGAGAGACACTCCAAATATGTGATTAACTATAAAACCACATCTAAAAAATAGTTATGATGGTAGATATTTCCTCCACAATGGGCAACACAAGAAGTGAAAGTTCAGTTTTTTGGTGTCTGTACCTTACGCCTCACATATCCAGGAAAGAATAAACAGAGCAGTAAAACAAGGTTACATGTAAAAAGGCTATCAGCCCATCCACCCTCTTGTTCGCAGGAAATGTTTATATGAAAAAACCTCATAGTAGTTATCTATTGAAAACTCAGGAGCAAATTTAATGTCTTGAAGAAGTCTCCCAAATCCCACAGCCAGTTACAGAGAGCCAGAGTTAGGGATGTCTCAGCAGTGACCCCATTTAGGCAAAAGTGGTAAGTCAAAAGTGCTTTATAGAATTTAACTGTATTTAAAATTCTCAGTGTAGTTTGTTCAGAGTGGAAAAGATGTCATATCTTCAGTTAGTAAACATTCACTATTTGGTCCACACACACAAAATGAATCTGCAATTCAGTTCAGTGGACAAAAAGATTATATGCTGTTGCCTTTTTGTTGACAGAATGATCTGAGCAAAATTACATTCTGTTGACAAAAATGAAATGAAACTTAGTTGTCAAATACTTTGCAAAATGAATGGATAAATAAAGCGTTCACTGCAGAAGAGGAGTGGCACTTACTGAAAGCTTCCTTTGAAAGCAGGATACTTTAACTCACAGGTGATTTTCACTACTCTATAGGATCTCACAAAACTCCCTCAATTCAGAATATCCATTTGGTAAGACTGTTTAGTAGTAGTCTTCATACTGGGTAAGGAGGCAGAAAATTTAAGCCTGGCCATGACAATGTAATTTTAGGCTTTGGCAATAAAATTTCAAAGTGTAGTCAGGCTTTCATTTCTAAAGTCAAAGAATTGCAGGTGGGGGGAAAAAAAGTATCAGTTACATCCATTTTAAACCAAAAGAAAAGGTGACCCCTTGGCTCTGGCTCCGGCTCCCTGCAAGTATCCTTGTAACACACAGCAGGTAGATAACTAGCTGCACCCAGCCATCTGAAGCTTCTCTGTCTTTGATTTTTAAGGTTGTTCAGTGAAACTGGGAATGGACACATCAGCACACTATTTTAAAGCTCATCAGTTTCGTCCACTTCAGTAGAATTAACTCTCTCTTAAGCCAAACAAATTTTCACTGTTGCATTCAGTGCTGGAGCCAGTCTGTTCCACCTTCTTCATTTAGCAGGTTTGATACACTAAATCCAACTATTAGTTACCACTGCATTGGACACTTTTTTTTTTCAGCAAGTCACTTTCTTTTTGGCAAGCGTTTCAATACTCTGCGTTTTTTCCTATATTCTAAAGACATAATTCAATTCTACAGAAGAAAATGAAAAATTTGGAATATCTTTTCAAAATGTAGCCCCAATCCTGTAGCCTCCACTCAGACTTCTGAAATCAACAGATCTTTTGCCTGAGTGAAAAGTGCCAAAATATGCCTTGCAAAATGAACGCAAATCAAATAACCTCTTTAGGTTTGTTCTGCAGATGTTTTTTATAGACATGGCTATGGATGAGGTTCTAATTATAGAAGATACAAGAAAATTGGGGGGAGGAAGAAGGCTGAAATATATCTTTAAAAGCCTTTATATAAACAGAAACTGTTTGCAGCTTCTGCTAGTACATCTACAGCCAGGTAATTTTTTCAGTCATAAACTGCTATATTCATCGTGACCACTTGGGACACTGTGGCACACCTATTGACAAAAGTAATTTGGTTATGACACTCCAAAGTGATCCACCCCTAGAAACATACTACACTTGCACTAACTCTGTTTCTGTAAAGTAATCATGGCAGCTTGATAGCCACACGCCTTTGGGAAGGCCTGATGTTATACCCAAGAGAACAGAAAGTACGCTCACGTGGATTATCATACGTGATAGAGCTTACACATATCAAAATACAGAGTTATTTTAAAAATATGAGAAATTGAAAAAATTAAAATCTAGCCTTTTCCTGTGATAAAACCAACACCAGTGCTCCAATTCAGTACATTTTTAGTGGTTTGTTACTGGATTATTTCATAGCCTCCTTCAAAAATGATAATACACACACGTGTTTGGCCAATGGCTAATAGTGTATGTGAAACTTTGATTATGTAACTTCCAAGAACAGAAAAGACCTGGGTAATTACATTATTGAAATTAGATATGGTATTTACAAGAACAAACATGCTTTCCAGAGCTCTGTACAATTGAAACACATTTTCAGCAAAGACATGGACCTAAAAGAAAAATCTATATATGCACATACGTGTGGTTTTATATTCATACAGCATTATGTTGTTGAGTTAAAATTAAACAGGTAAAAAATGAAAGTGTTAAATATCTACTAAGTAATGTTGTGTATGAGATTTCTTAACCTTTTTGTCTCCCAGTGTAAAAAAAATATATATACAGTCCAGCTAATTCAGCATTGCCTTTGAGATGAGTTATTTATCCCTCATGAGAGTTAACTGACAGGAAATACCCCTTCTCTTTGCACCTTCTCTTTTTTCCAGACATATTGCACATACTCTCTAAATTATTTCCTGATGTCACCTGACTGTTATAAGGCATTATTTTCTGTCTCCAATGAATCATTATTTTGCTACTCCAAGCATATATGAAATACGGAAATACAGTATCACATGTTAAAATAATTATTTCCTTAAGAACTGTTCAAATCAGCCACAAAGGCTGAGAAAAGCTATCTTTTTTCCCATTCCTGTTAAATTCAGACAGGTTTGGTAGGTGTCCTCACAGTTGCCTTTTACTTAAAGAAACATGTACTTATTATCTTGAATGTGATACAAAATGTTACCCATCTAGTTATCTTCTCATTCAGCCTAGCTCTTGCATAAATTCCCTGCAAGGTTTTCTTTAAATTGATTGAAGTCACTGGGCTTTGCTTGAGGCTGTAGAACTACCACGTAGAGCCAAATTCAAGGTAACATTAGCGATGTGTTAGTTTCCCAGGCAGTTCTGCCAAAGTGCCATGATCATCCTAACCACCTGCTATTTTGCCTGGGACGTTAAGTGAGCCAAAAGCCTTAACCATGCCAGGTGGTGCGTTCATTTTGAGGAGGAAACAGAAGTCCCATATAGAGGATTCCCATAAACCTGATGTGGCGCCAAAAGGGAGAACAGCAAGACATCAATTTGGCCAAAATACGTATAAAATATGGAGAAAGAAGCAGTTTTTAAAAAACCCTTTCCCACACAACAGAAAAGACTGGATAGGCAGTAGGAAACCTTAAAAGTATTTTCAATCTAAATTAATATAAGAAGCTGAGATAAACACTGTGAAATTTTACTACATCTAATCAAATGCAAGCAAAAATTACTTAAGAATACCAAGGACTCTGACAGATCCTCGAGAGGGTATAAGACATGGTTCTTTAAATTTAAAAATCATCCTTTAAAATGCTGGTCAACTGTTTGAAGAAAAAAATAAAAAATACTCCTTTTCAGTCATTCTCCTGTCCACTCTTACCAGAAACCCACGACGTTCCTTCAACTAGACTACAAAAATTAAAGACACACAGGTATATTTAGACCATACAGGTATATTAGACAGTTCTAATAGGATGCTACTGTTTGTGTAATAGCTTCAAACATCCTCAGGCTCACTGCATGAGCTTGTAAATTAGTTTTACTTTGTAGTACCCCTAATGTATTTTGGCGACACAGAGGTTATGCTTAGTTTTACAAGTTTTTTGTGAGAAATAAATGCAAGACATGTAAATTACAAATGCATATGCTGTTTCTAAAAACAGATGGTATTTTGTATGTCATAACAAGCACAGATTAGAAACAACTTGACAAACTTCAATAAATAAGTGAACACTGTAGATAACCTGATAAACAGAGAGAAAAAGTAAATGAAAGAGCAACAACAAGAAGAATCAGTGCTTCAAAGAGGTTGCATAAAAGCTTCAAGAAATAAATGACAAGGATCAAGAACGCTGTGATAAAAATGAGTGAAAAATAAAGCACACAGTGAAATTATAAATAATAAATGATTTTACAAACACATAAAGAGTAAGAAGTTGGCAAGGGAGGCTGTGAATTCCTTGAGAGAAGGTGAAGAAACAAAGTATCAGAAAGTGTAAATATTGCTGGGAAATTGAATGCTAGAATGAGAGAAAGTTTTTCAAGGTAAAAGGAAATAACAACTAGAAATGAAGTTAAAACATGTACCAGAACAAATGTGGAAGCAAGAAAGGAAACATTTGGTGTAACTGAAAATACAAACTGCCTCAGTAACTAGGAGACATAGCATCCCAAAACTGCAAAGCAAAGACCAGGTGAGAGAACACCCCCCAAAAAAACCCACCCAGAACAGGAATTACTGACATTGTGTTTATTTACTGTCATAAAAGGCAGAGCCATGTCCTGCTCCTCAGACACAGCTGGCTCTGCAGTGACTTAAAGAAATACATCCAGTCAAATTATTGGGATTTTCATGCAACAAAATTGGGGGATATTATTAAAGACGGGTCAAAAGGACAAGGAATTAGAACAAACTTGAATTTGGTTGGTTTAAACTGGAGTAACTATAATCTTCTGCAAAGCTATTCTGATTTATCTAGAGTCTGAATTCCTTTCTGAGATTTTAAGAATTTGCGTTCAAATCTGCTTACTACCCCTGACTTCTTGTGTTGTTGAGACTCAGCATCATATTTTAAAAAAAAAAAAAAAAGAAAGCACGACAAAATGTTCTCCATTGTTTCTAACCTCACACAAAGCCTTCTGCATGATGAAGATTTCCATTTTGATCAGAGGTGACGAGAAACACCAGCCAGGCTTTATTTCAGACTGCCGAGCCATGATTAGCTCAAGGAGTCTTACAGATTTTTCCCACCATTTGGACCGTAGATTTTCTCCCTCACATATACACAGACCTTCATATGGTTCCTTCACCCAAGACACCTTAATTAACTGTTCAGATATCACCAACTGAAGTCACATTATTACTGAGACACCTTCTTTTTGGAGTCCTCATGTTTGTCCCTCATAAGAGCCTTACTGAAAAGCCTTTTCAGGAATATGGTTCATGCTACTGCTAGAAACTTCAGCAG
>NW_009214421.1:12213-12838 GCF_000690835.1 Fulmarus glacialis
TTGTATCTTCTTCTTAATGGGGATTAAACCTACCTCTTACTTGGGAAAGAGGGTATGAAGTAATCTCAAGACCACCACAGTACTGATTTTACTGTCATGTACACCTGGGATTGTTGTAGTAAAAAAAAGGGAGCAGTTGTAAATCACAATAGAAGGGACTATTTCGCATTTTGGCACCAAAAATTGAACCAGTATTCTGAAGCCAGGTGTCCTAACTGGTTGTTAGTCAGTATATTCTTCTAGGCAATAGACCAAGAGAGGTGCCCAGAAGAAATTAATCTTGCACTACTTACTGTATCACTTCTCATGATGGAAGAAGCACCAATTCTGCAATTCTTGCACGAATACATTGAGTTTTCCTGAGAGGCTGTATTCCTCTTTTCACTAACAGGAAGGTAATCATAGGAAGTATTCCTGTTATAAGGATGTCATGGGTTTTTAGCATGAATATATGGAGAGAAACAGATTTTATAATAGCATATGTTCACATTTTGACTTCAAGGATACTTAGCATATCAAGAAAACTTCCACATACAACTGTTGTCAGTTGTAGTCCCATCTGAAATATGTGCAGATAATTAGGATTTTTTCTGATGATAAGTGAATCTGGGGGTATATTATTTCC
>NW_009214422.1:0-2113 GCF_000690835.1 Fulmarus glacialis
GAAAAAAAGAAAAAGAAAAAAAGAAAAAGGGGGGAGAGGGGGAAGTCCCTCACAGGAGTTGAAATTCATCTTTTTACCAAACTTCATCTGCTCTTTCAGCTGCAAACCATTTTAAGATCAGAATTCTATTATGCCGTTTTCACACAACTTTTTATAGCATAGCACTATTTTATATGACTTGTTCTATTAGTTCACAGTAACATGCACTTGCCCAAAACAGAAGTCTGCCAATGTGTATATAGTCATAATTAAATCTTTGATAAAGAGAGTTTTTGAACAGGATCTTTACACTGCTGTGCCTTTCAAAGCTCATGTTTTACTGTGACAGGAATACAACAATGTAAAACAGAAATGAAACATATGATTTTGATGTGCATTTCCCACAGCCAGGGCAGTTAATAAGACATATTTGAAACATATTTGGTGATCTAACGGGAGACTTTGCCAACACTGAAACTATAAAAATACATACATATTATTATAGAGGTAGTTTGACAACAAAAAGGGAAAGAAAATATATTTTATTTTCATAAACTTATTTTTAAAACTAAAGAAGCTACACAGAAACTACTTTGAAACATTAATTTTGAAAAAGTTCTAGCTAGGAAAAAAAGTAGAAGGCTTACAGAAACAATAAAATGGAAGAGACCTCAATGCAACTCTGCTCAGTGTCCCACCAAGTTAAAATTGTTTGAAACACAAAGTAAAACTAAACACATGGGCTGGTATCAGACAAAAGTAAGACCTGATAGAACAGTCCAACAGCAAATGCTGTCCTGTGAGAGACAGAGGAGCATTGGTCACACGGTAGAATAGCTAAATACTGCTGTAGAATCACTCCAAGAATTTTTGCCGCTCCAAACTGAGATACAATTTTGTTTAAGTGAACAAAATCAAGAGGAAATAAAATCCAAACTCTGATACTAAGTTTAATTAAATAAAAAACCTCCAGTAATTTTTATTTTAAATCAAACCACTTACCCTACAGAACCTGAAGACAAAACTTCAAAAGGAAGTTAGTGGTGTGACTAAAAAATGTCTTTATGAACAAAACCAATGGTGTCTGAAATATTATGATGTATGGTTTTATTCTCAGTGCACATTAAGTATGACCTATTTAAAGAGCAAGAAGCTAATTCATCTGACTTCCATGCCACCCCAGTTCCTGAATACCACAAAATATACCAAAAAAGACAAATATTAGACAAGTAGTTTCTAAGCAAGAGAGAGAATCATTCAGAAGTGCTTTCAGTATGTATAACGATTGTAACAATTACTACATAGCAACTAATCCCCTCTGAAAGAATGCCAAGTTTATCAAATCAACTATTGTACTCAGAAGCCCAAGCAGGGAGCCAGTCTGATATGAATTAGGGCTACAAACCTGACATGAACTTGACACAATTCAGTATAGCAGAAAAACAAACACAAAGCAAAGTGCAGTTCATGTAGAAGAAACACCAAATTGAACGCTAAATCACTCCATTACCAGTTTCTCTCCCTCTTGCAGTCCTAGTTTCAGCTTGAAAAACAGAAGGTATCACCACTGTTTACCAAGAAAAGATTTATCCATGAAAAAAAAATCACTAACATTTACCTAAAACCAGAAAGACAGGCAACAAAACCATTTTCCATTTCTGTTTTCCCTTGTAGCTCCAACCAGTCTGAGAAGCAGCAGCACAAGTAGCCATGTTAGTCTCAATTTTCTGACTAAACAGAGACCTGAAGTTTTCATCTTTTATAGAACAGAAGGTTCTTTCAGCCCCATGCAAACATACTGTTTAAAACAGTCACATGGAAATGAAGCCACACAGCAGAAATGCAAAAAAAAAAACCCAACAAAACCCAACAAACCAAAACCCACTGTAGGTAACCTTATGCTAGTGGGTAAAGAAAAGCAAATGCGCATGTCAGAGAGCACAAAAAGTTATTTATCCCTCTTCCACCCTTTTTTTTCCCGCCCCCCCTTTCTGCTCCTAGCAGGGCGCTAACAAGGCTGCCTAGCACAGAGGAGAACACTCAGGCTTCTGAAATTCTGACAATGAACGTAGACTTCTCTTCTAGTTGCTCTCTCTCTGAAAAAAATGGAGACTAGAAAAGGAGAAGTGTAGGG
>NW_009214422.1:2144-36959 GCF_000690835.1 Fulmarus glacialis
CAACCAGAAAGAAGAAGAAATGCTTCAAAACAAATGAGATGGGGGGAAAAGGTGAAGGTATGTGCAGCAAGAAATGGAAAAAGTAGATAAGGTGCATGTGGGCTGAAGAGCATGTAGTGCAACACGGAAGGTATTGCTGTCAGTTTGGAAGCGAGGCAGCCTGGGCACAGCGCTGCAGGAGCGCCGACATCCTGCCACCCCGGGCTTGATCCCTGCCATCCTGCACTCATGCCTGAGGAACACATCCCTACGGTCACTTTTAGAGCTCTGCTGGGGATTACAAATGCATATTTGGACATCAATAAAAGTTCAAGTATGCCTCTGTGACAAACAATCCACCTTTCTCATTTTATTCTTTTGTACAACTAAATAAAGGCTTTGCAAGTCTCAAACGTTAGATCTGTAGGAACAGTGAGGGCCTTCATCCACAATGCACAATGCCACAATCACTAACGTGCTCTATTTGAATGCTGAGTAATCACACAAACAAAAAAGGCTTATTAGCCTCACACTGGTCAGACTATCAAGCACTATTAAGAAAAAACACCATAAAAATCTTTAAAAAGGTTTTCTAAGCCTGTGAACGAAAGCTTCTAAGCTTCAGATTCTATATTTACATAAAATATAAATGGAGCTACTAAACTTCTATGTAAGTTTGTCTTAAATTTTCACTGTCTTTTAATTTAAGAATGTGCAGTTTAATTAAACAAAAAAAATCCAGTGATTTTTATTTTAAATCAAACCACCTGCCCTACAGAACCTGATGACAAATTTTGTATTTATATAAAATCTGTCCACACTGAACTTATGAAGAAGTGACAGTCTTTAGTATCTCTGCAGTCTCTATCCCTTAACCATCCACATCTGAACCTACTTCCTTCACCACATCCCTGCTTCCCCTAGCATTTGCCCTTCCATTTTCTCCACTTCTGCTGGGTCTTCTGCCTGTTCAGGAGCAAGTGAAGCAGGGGGCCCCTGAAGCACAGATGTACTCTCTGCAGGAAGCTCCATATGCAACTGCTGCCCTTTCTACTGCAGAGCAGGCTCCAAGCTTCAAGGTTTTCTTCCCACAGTGCTGCTAACTTCTCCGAGCACCACTCCAAAGAAAAAAAGAGTGAGGGGAGCTATGGGGGAGGTAGGTAACAGAAAGAACAGCAGGGGTTTGGGGACACACACCTAAATTTAACCTAGAAGAGAACAACGAAAGAAGGTTCCTTGGAGTGTAATTTCTCCACAATTTCTCTACTTCAACCTAGCAATAGTATGTTTCAAGGTCACACAGGTACAGCTTTCAGATTGGAACTGTAGCTGGGCAGCAGAGGTAAACACTTCCCTTCTTATACACTTAAAAATGTTATCAAACCAAAGGTCTGAAAATGGATGACCCAAAGTACAGATTCATCAACCTCATTACAGAAGCGGGCAGGAATTTCCAACCTCATGGTATCCACTGAGCAGTCTAATGGGAGCAAACAGTGAACAGAGACTACAGATCCCTTCCTCTCAGTTTCCAAGAATTTGCAAACATTCAGCACTAGTGGTGAGTCACGGACCGAGACATGCCCAGACACATATATGTATTTGACATACATTCAGTTTCTGGATTGCTGCTGCTGTTCTTCCTTCTGTAACAGAGATCACAGTAATTTAGAGAATTTTCAAGGAGTCTGTGACTTACAGTACAATCCTATTGCCAGCACCCTATGTTTCAAGTTCTAAGACAGACTTTAAAAAATATTCAGGAAAAGTATTTATAAGGGTAGTAACCAAGTAGCAGATACCATTGAATAAACATTCTTTTCAAGCCAGTGCTTCTAATCAAAGGTGCTGAAAAATGCTTGCTATGACAGCCTTGAATATATGCACTTCATACTGCAGAACCACAGATTTCTGCAATAGCCTTCATTACAGCATATTTTGACACCAGAAGTTAAAGCCCACTAGAATAGTTCTATTGATCCTATCAGGTAAATATAGACATCTCCCTTCCTACAGCAAAAATATCAATTACTTTTGAAGACAATGAGGAGTGCTGCAGCAGACTTGTGGAACAGAACATCATATTTTGAATTCTTACATATAAACATTAACCTGCCAAAAGAAATTTAATAAATTCACAAAGTTGGAGTTTTTTTTTCCATTTTGATGCACTGATCCTTGTAGGGTAAATTACCTGGGTCAATATTAGAAAAGTGCTGCTTTTAAAATTCTGCTCTTTAGTGCTACGCTTCTATTTCCTCATGTTTCTTAAACTACATCTTCTGTTTCAAAGTGACGACACAGTAGTTATAGTCCCATTTCCTTCCCAAATTATTTCTTGTGATTTAATAAAGACAAGAGGTGGATTTCCCTTTTCTTTTATTTTTGCAGAGCCAACTTTCATTCTTGCAGTCATCACAGAGCCTGAAGCACCAGTTCCCTCACTGCCCTCCCTCTACCCAGTGAACTCAGCCACGGTCAGTCTTCAACCTCAAACATGGTAGGAATGGGAGCAGGGCAGGCTATGTGCGGAACCACTGTCCTCCAACCGAAAAAATACTCATGGGAAATTTGAATTAACATTTAGGATAAAGGGATATTGTTTTTTCATGGCCAAAGAGAGAACTTCAGCAAAAAAGCATTCTGCAGCCCCCGGCAGGAAAGCTCAGCCCATTGTCACACATGCTGCATGACACAGTTTTTACAACTGTCAGATATTGGTATAACATTTTGTCATAAGAGGAGCAGTGTCATTCAAATTAAGGTACGTAGGCAATGACTGCTCCCCAAAACTTCACCTGAAGCCTTGCTTCTTATTCTGGTTACCCAAGACACAAGCAGCAAGTCAATCAGAGTCCCCATGGGCAGAGTCTCACTGCGGAAGCACCGTACGCACCCCAGGAACGGCAAAACCTAGACGGCGGCTTGCACGATCTGCATTGCCCACTGGCATGACCACATTATCACTGTCCTAACATTACTCAACTTCAGCATTAAGTTCTCAAGTTGACCACTACAAAATATCAGCCCAAGCCACAATTGCTGTCAATAAATACTTAAAAGTAAAGGTGGTTCAGCTATCTTTTGAAGACTGTCAAAGACATCATTAGAGGAAAAATTGCAGCAGACAATACAACTAACAAGACCAACAGCTATAGCAACTCACTATTTTTCAGCTTACAGTGAAAATAAAACAAACATTCTTTTTGGTTTGCCTGCTACGTTTTCTCTGATACTGTCTGTAACCCGAGAAAAATCACCTGTCCAAGGCTGAGATGGACACATCTACTGGAAACAAGAAATTTAAAGAAATGCTACCTAAAGTTTTCTATTTTCCATTATTTTTTCTAGTTCCTTAAGCTTTGATTAATTTTTTTTGCAGTAACTTTTCTGTACTACAGGGCAATTTTCCCCCTAGAAGTCTAAGCCACTTTTAGTTATTTAAGTAAAAAAAAATGTTCTTTCTCTGTTTAAAGTGTAGGAAAAATAAGTTTTCAGAAGCACCCTGTATATCACAGGTTTACTGACAGAAAATGGTAACTCAGGAAGGCTAGGAGGTTGCAGATGTACCTCAACTAATCTAGTGGAAGTCAGATCTGATTGGTGGGGAATAAGTGTGAGCTCCAAAGAGTTTGTTTTTGTGCATGTTTTTAAGAAAACTTCATTTATACTAGGCTATGAGGAAAAAACCTAAAGACTTCATAATGGTCTTCTGCCATGCACAAGCTCAAATACAAGATAAGCTAAATTTTAGTTGAACAAAATGGAAGTTTATATATATGCCCCAGTATGAGCTTTCACAACACAGTCCCTTCTTCCTCCCCAGAACAATCATAATATGATTGTAGCTGCAACTTGTAAGTGCTCCTCCGCCAGCTCCCTCAAGGCCTACTTGTGTGCCTATTTTCTGGATCACAAGATCAAAATCTTCTTCAAAGATTTTCCTCATCTTGGGACAATTGCCAAAAGTAGCCTTCTGCCCATGGAGCCATAGCTAGCAGGTATTGACCTGGGGCCTTATTCCTTATCAGACACAGAGGAAAAAGCCAGATTGCCTTGTCTGTGTATTCATGTTCAAAAATAAGTAGAACGACTACACATGACCACCATGCATGGTAGCTCTACCAGCTTTAAACAACTCACGCCAGGATTTCTGAGAACAAAACTCTTATTTCCAGCTGCATTAGCTGCATGCTTCGCTGATTTTTTACAGGGTCCCAATATGACTTACACAAGGAAAATAATTATGTAAAGAAATCTTTTTTGCACCAAAGCACAACATGGCAGGCCTTGTAGTGTTATGTTTTTGAGACCAAATTTAATCAGACACGTTAAATTATACAATGGGTGCTTGCACTTATTGAGTCCAGATGTAGCTCTGAAAAGAGCTTTATAGTTTTAGGGGTTTCCCCCCCGCAATTGTTTTTCAATTGACAATTCAGAAGGGCATATGGCACTGCTTAAACAGCTTCCAGGATTTTCAGCTTGACAGCAGTAACACATCAATGCTGACTGCAAGTCCGAGCCTTTTCAAGTTTTGGAGAAGACAGTCATTTTCCACTTCTCCTCCCAAACTGAAAAATTATTCTCCATATATTAATCTATTTTCCTACTACACTGAAACACTACATTGTTTAACACGGAAAAGATTTATATTTCCATAAATTAAATGCATTTCTTTCTTTAAAATAAATATATATGCATAATAAAGCTTTTCCTTACCAGCTTCTCACTAACTACCTCACTGCTTGGCTCTCCAGTCGATTTGAAGGGGGCAGGGGAGGTTCCTACTAGACATCTAGACAAGCAGACAGATTTCCTGCTCTATAAACACATTACTCAAGTCAGATATTGCTCATGCACCCAGTTATTTAGTGACAAGATGCAAAAAAAAAAAAAAAAAAAAAAAAGGCCTCACTTTGATCTGAGCCCTGCTTATGATGAGGCAGTTACGCTGGACCCTTGTCTACCACAGGCTCGTTAGGATTCACAACGAGAAGTGTTACCTAAACTGCACCATGATGCTATAAATGAAGTCATTCCTATCAACGTATCTGTGTAGCTGCCACGTCTCATCAGGCTGTGAGATGACTTCGACTATATCAAATCAGTGTCCTAAAGGCTACCAAACAAGGCTTAAGTATACAGAGACTAAGTAGGGGTTTTTTATGGCCTGAAAGCATGATTTTTATAGATACAGTAGATCCAGCCATTGTTACTTATCTAACAAGATTCATGAGCACTACAGTAAGATTTTAAAACTCTGTCCTGCTTCTGTCTACAGAACTCAGCAACTGCTAAATGAACTAATCCAGCTGAATTGTCCTGGAACAGATTTTCAAAGCAGCTTTTATCAGCTGTGTTCAGAAACTGTTGGCAACTCTTCCCATTTCCATAGTATTGTCTCAAAATAGAGGTCAACATGAAAAGGTAGCTGCAGGACACAATATATGGAATGCTACTGCCATAATTTGCCTGTGGGTGGTGACCTTTGTTTTTTCTTTTTGTCCTGTATATTTTTTGGATCTCACAAATACTGGAGTGGGAAGCTGTGCAGCAGTGATTACATCATGACTGAAAAAAAGATGCTTGGCAGATTTTGCATGTGAACTCAACACAAACATAGAGGCCAACTACACTAAGTGTTCAACATAGCAGAAGAAAACACGGCAAAAAGTATTTTCTCAGGAACACGGACTGCAAATCCTCTGGCTTCTGTGATCTTTTCATCTACAGCAGCTGAGAAGGATACAAAAATATGCCCCATACAGTAGAGTTCAAGATAGTTCAACAGTTGCTCCTGTTCTGTTATCTAGCAATCTGTCGCTAACGCTTTACATCTTTGACACGGGCTCTCTGCTGCTGAAACATGCATTCTCCCCTGCGCTTATTCTTTAAGGAATTCACTAACTCTTGCTACTAAGCTCTCGCTCCTCAAATGGATATGAAGAGGAAGTGTGCACAACTGTTTTCTATCACCCTAGATAAAATGTTTTCTTCCCCCCTTTAAAAGACCAAATGATAGGAGCATTTAGTCATCTAGAGCTTTGAGTGCATGTCGTTGCCTCTTCTCCTTAGGGCTCCCCTTAGACAGCATCTCAAAATAGTTGGAATGGCTTTTGAAACTCAAATCAACTTTTGTTAGGGCATGTACTAGAAACAGAAATCACAAAATACATAGGTAAAAACAAAGAAATAAAAGAATTTAAAAGCATACCTTTGCTCTGCCCACTACATCTTTACAAGTGTTGTTCCCCCGGTTTCAGAACACCAAGTCAGCGGCTTTTTGGGCTGCAGTAAATTCTGTACATCTGCTCACTGGTAAAAGCACCTTTCTGTCACCTCTCAACAGAGCTGCTTTCTGCACTTCTCAGCAGTACCTCTGTGTCTGCACACCTGGGTCAGATAGAATAATCTCTGTTTCTCTGGAATGGCTACCACCCAAAAGGCAGGAAAACCCACCATGTCTACAGCTCAGCCGTAGCCTCTGCAAAGGCACAGGACACAAACTGTTTAATATGTTAATGTCATCAGTCAAACACAATCCACAGCCATCTGGCACTTCCCTACATCAGTGTCCTTCCAAGATAAAAAGCCTTACACATTCAAATCAATATTTTAACTACTGCATTAAATTAGCACCTTTCTGTTTCATATCTAATCCCAACTGTTTTCCATCCACAAACTGACCTGCTCTGGGAAGTGATCTCAACACCATATGCCACTGCCTACCCAAGCCAAGCCAGCTCACTAGTTTGTCCTTGTCAACACCAGGACACAGAAAGCTGCCATGGATTTGCTAGCAGCAAACCCCAAAACAACGTATGTAATACAGTAGAGCCTGATAGATTTTTGTGCTAGGGAAGCCGGTAATGACAGACGTAGTCATTAATCTCAGAAATTCAGAACAGTGTTCTCTGGATCAGAGAATTATCGATGTCTTTAAGACACTTGCCATAAACCAGCTTAGAGAAAGATGGTGAATCTTATTTCTTGTTTTCATCCAGTACTAATGTGCTCAGTTGGTAAATCCAAAATTACACCAGGTACCTAGGGTTTCCAGCTCTTTTAATCCAACCATCTCACAAAAATCATAAAGGGAGATCATTTCCACTTTCCAAGACGTCATATTTCACTGCAGCGAGTCCACAAAAGCCTCAGTCTTTTAATACAAACTACTTAGACCCCACCTCATTAACAAATAAACCACAATGCCATTTACTATGTGCAAGCACTGCTTTTCTCTCAGTGAGTGAGCTTTCAAAATTTAAGAGAGAAGTAACTTCAGGAACAGAGATTACTCTTATTTAAAAAGAAAGAAAAACAAACTGCCTGCAGGCATTAAAATCAGTACAGCTTAAGAAACCTTATTAATCACAGAAGATACACAAGCTGAAGAACACACAACAAAATTTTCAAAAATCCTCACTATCAAATGACGAGACACTTCGGATTGAATAAGTCACTATATCTTTTCAACAATGAAAGCCCAGCAAAAGCACAGATAAAAGAACAAAATTGCCTCGCAGATAAATTGCAAGAGGAAAATTAAGAGGACTAAGAAGAAACATTAACAACAACTACCTGAAGAATATTAAGTATATCTGAAACAGATACCGCCCTTTTCTGAGAAGAGATTCAATTGACATAAACCAACAAGCAACTACTGGCTCATAGAAGGAAAAAAAGAAGGAAGAAAAAGTGGCATAGGAACAAGAGGTATACTCCATATTAAAAATTAAAAAAAATCAGAGCATTTCTTAAAGCACTACAGAAAATCTGAGCTACTTATTCTATGTACTATATCTCAAATTGTCTGCAATCACAATGCCAGACAGTCCCAAGCAATGGTTCCAAAAAAACCACTACTAAATTCATAATAGAATAATACAACATAAACAAGCTCACAGGACTGTTAAATGACTGCAATATCTGAAGAGGTAGGGAAAAAACCTACAAAAAATTGTGAGTCACCAGAAGTGAGTCACTGCACAATCATCTTCTATTAGTTCCCCCAAAAGTCTACTACACTTCCAAAGACTTTCATGCAAGGAAACTAGCTATGCACATGGTTGTAAGAGTTCAACTGCAGTAGAGCTTCTAGCAGTTACATTGGCACATCACTGATTTGCAAAAACCCAAGTAGTCCAGGTCACTAAGGAATACACCCACTCCTTGGGGAGCCTCTTGGTCTAGAGATAATTCTACCTTTTGGGCCTCCGCAAAAACTAGGTACAAGAGGAGGGCCATTGTCTGAAGGCTGCTTTAGGAAAAGCAAAGGCCTGACTCACATCTTCACAGAACAAACCTATAGGTCTCTCTCACACAGTCACAATGAACAAAATTTATATCCTCCTTCATTTCATGTTTTACCCTCATTTATTTTTACAGCCCCGTTCTGGTGATAAACCCAAGTATCTTGAGATAGCAAGACTCCATGGTATGTAGAAAGACAAAGATATTACCCACGTATTTGAAAGAAATGTAGGTCAAATGTGTTTAAATAACATACAACTACATATAACGTACAAGTCATCTTCTGGTGGAACCTATTTGTGGCATTATTTGCAATTAGTGCAAGAGCCCAGTTTGGCAGGAAGCAGGAACAGGAAGGATTTAACTACAGCACAGGTATTCCAACGAAGATAGCTTAACTATTAGCAACAGAAGAGAGTTCACTCCCAGGTTAAATATACAGAGAGGGAATTAAGATCAATGCACTAGTCTAGGTAAAGACTGACAGAAATCTTAATTACTGTGAGCATAACATTTTTTCTCCTACTGAGAATATTCATTTTCCTTTGTTGTTTACTATCTATTAAAACTCAAACAATTAAGGACAGGTACGTACCTATGAGACCGTCCCTACAAAAAGTCGCTGACCCTTTCACGTGTTTAAAATAATTGCAACATGTATCACTATAATTATTAAAAGACTGAAGACAACTTTTCAACACTTTCAAACTTTCTTGCAGGTATTAGGACAAAGATTTGAGTTGGATTTTGAGAGAAATGATGTTAAAATGCTTATTATTTTCCAGCCTTGTTTCCTTCTCTCTAGAATTTAACCCAACACTGTAGTAAGGATTTGCAGAAGCCTAACTAATAACTTGCTGTTGGTTTTTGCAAAGTATTAGGCTTTATTTACAGTAGCCTTCAACCATATGTTTTAACAGCTCATATTAATCGCTGCTTAAATACAGTTCAACCAACCATCATGGATGAAGCCGAAATACATATTTAAAGAAGATTTATGAAGTTCTGTAGCCTGTCAAGTAACTTCTACTGGTCAAATCCTGTCTGAAGCAACTTAACCTGACCTATATCTAAAGCAGATATTTTAAAAGGATTGCTCTATTTTTGTGGGAGAAAATAAGACTGTCTCATAGTATCATTCTCAAGTCATCACCATGTCTCCTCCCCCTTCAAGGGTTAATTTCTGGACCACCACTTTATTATACCACCACTTTTGGGAATCACAGAAAAGTTATTTAAATCTCCAGTTACAACATAAAAAGCATCTTTAACAAAAATCTGTATATTTACAGTTAGTTTTCTTCACTCACTACTAAAACATCCACAGCCTTGGCTATATTATTTGTGGGTTGTTTTTCCCTTTAATCTTAAATTCAGATTAAATTAGTACTTTCAAAAAACCCAGAGAGACTTCTTGTTAGTGGAAAATCTGCCATGCTTATGAGCTTATGGGCAAAATTCAGGAAGGAAGATACCTGATCTCCTTTTAATTTTGTACGCTGGTAACACATGACAAAAACAAGTTCTCTGCATCAAGAATTCTAAAGTTGCAGCTTTTAAAATATAGTCAGTTGTATAAATCAGCAAAATGCAATACTAATTTTTTTTTCTTCCACTGAAGAGATTATATTCTTAAAATACTAAACATGAGTAATTACTGTTTGTTGGTAATGAACAGTAAGAGATGGTAAGGAATTCACCTTAGAGAGATGGTCAGGATATGTATTCTGTCCAGAAACAGCCAGAAGCTTGTATTATCTTTTTACTGAACTCTGTGGCGTTTTTCCCCCTTCCTCTTGAGAAATTAAGTTCTGGAAAAACCCATTTTTTCCACAGACTTCGTATATTCCAGCTCCTCTCAGCATCTCACTGGCAGTCTCTGGGCAAGGGGCCGGCGGGTGCAGCTCACATCCCCATTCTGGTTCGGGGTGGAGATAGGGGGATGGTGGCAGCTCTGCAGTGCCACAGCTACAGTCTCGCAGGTTGAGGAAGACATCCTGCTTTGCAAATGGAAAGGCTGAACAGGGATACTACACCCCTTCGGCTTCCACCTCTATTCACATCTGCAAGTCCCTGCTGAGCGTTTGGCACTGGCGCACGCTGCCCCGGAGCCTCCTCCCCAGACCATCCAAGCACCCACTGCGCCGCGGCTTCCCTTACAGTAGGAGCGGAAGCAAGCAGTGGCAAGGATACCGAGCTAAGTGCCAAACACTTCAGTATTGCTCTTGTACAGCTGCACTGGGCCACCAAACAGGGATGCAAACAGCAGCAATCACATCAGAGGGGCTGGGATTATTAAAGCAAACAGGCTTCCAAGAGGGGCTGTGTAGCAACCCAGCAATCGCCTCCTACAGGCAACATCCTGGTGGGATTGCACATGGTGGCCACACCGTCCTCATGAAATAAGAGCTGCCCGCAGCACTCAAGCCAATAAAATAAAATTCTACTACTTTTCCCTGTGAAGAATCCTGATTTCTGTCTCCTATGACTCATCTGTAAAACCAAAACCTCCAGTGCAAAACAAGATGACAAAAAGTAGAGGGAAATTATTACTGGAAAAGCAAAATGTCATCTCCAGACATGCTGAAACACCAACACCCAAGCCTGAACCATCAAGGCAGAGAAAGTATTTAAAAGAAAAAAAAAACCAACAAAAAAACCCAAATCCCCCCACTTTACACAGGAACCAGCACCCTGCCAGGGTAGCTGCCGACATCCTAAAAAGCAGTGGCAGATATCAAAATTCTTTTTATCGAAAGACAGGCCTGAGGCACTAACCAAAGTATCCAAGTATTTAAGGAAACGAACTTCAAACCAGAAGAGAAACTCCATATGCAGGATCTGTCTGAGAGCCAGGGACTTCGTCATTCTGCAAGTGCCTGAAACAGGCAGGCTGAAAAGGAAAGACTGTAATTTATGCCTGCCACAGGGTTAAACAGCTAGTAAAAAGAGATACTTTCTCACTATAGTTTTAGTGCTCCTCTGTTGACTGTTACTTTCCTTAGGCTTTCAGTAAATGGAAACAAAAATAAAAAACAAAGTAAACCAAAGGTATTTACTTTGTTGAAAAAAGATTTATTTACATGCATTCGATTTAAAAATAAATCCACAGTCATTGTCAAATAAACTGTACAGAGATTACATATGGCATCTTAACAACTAGCTTTTAAATTTCCTTTCAGTTTGGTTTATTCAAGGTAATTCGAAGATAAGTAGTTGAGACATCCTGAGGAAACCCACCTTCAGGCTTCCGCAGTCAGTCATAGATGTTCTAATATATTGGAAGGTCTGTGCTTGCCCAGTAATTGGGTTCTCATGTACTACGCCAATCTTAAGGGGAAAAAAGCAAGCAGCTCTTCAGGCATACTTGCAACCTCCTGTTCCTGAGCTGACCTAAGTGCTAACCAATGTAATTAACATTGACAGGGTCCTAAATTATGCCTTTTCCCCTCAGTGTGAGGCTGCGGGACTACAGCCGGATTCTGACACATCCCTTACAACACACTTGAATCTAGCTGCGCTGCCATCCTCGGTCTGTGTACAGTAGGAACTCCCCCAACCACTGCATTTATAATCCATTTGCACTGCTCTGGACATTTTACACAGCACAGAGTAGGAATGAAGACCTCAACCTTTTCCTCTGGCAAAAAAGAATAAAGATCCCAACTTGCATTCACTCTGTTTGTACAGAAGTAAACTGCCCAGTTTTAGTCAACAGCATTACAGATAATATTTAGGGAGACAAAAATACAGCCCACAATCTAGCACAGGTCATTTTTCCATTCTGCAGTTTTTCTGACAAAGCAAAACACTGAAGTCTTTTAAGAGAAAAACAACATAATTCCATTTTAGAACAGTCTAACGGAAAAGTCTATCAAAACCAGTTCTCCTTTTGTCTCTAGTACCAAAGTTTTAAATCGTTTTAGAACCATGACCATTTACATAAACAAAGAGGGGAAAAATAAAAACACGTGTGGAGTGAGGAATACTATAAGGAAAATACTTCTCCACTTTTTTCCATAGATCTGGCCCCAAACATAAAACAAGAGGGAAACAATGATAATTCCCAATAAAACTTTTAAGTTGCCAGTAATATTTGGTTTGGATGTCAACCAGTCACCCTATCCAATGGGTTTCCCAAACAAACACTCTCATCACTGTAATTATCCACCAGAGACATCATAGTGAGCTTTCAGTCAGCAGCGCAACATTTTTGGAGTTTTAACTTTTAAACTGTCATTTTTCTATACTATTCAAAAATTAAAACATATACAAAACTTGGAGGCATTTGCCATTCAAGAGTGTCTCCTTCTATTGCTGATCTGGTCCAGGTTTCACACTGTACAATTTATTAATAGCCAAACTGAATTTGAGAACGCATCTGGCTCTCAGTCTTTTGCTTCAAAGTCCAGGCCATACAATTATATAAAAGATGCCTAGAACCATTAAGACTTGTACTGTTTCAGCAAATATAAACTTCTTTTTAGAAGTTTTCCATGTGCCTTTTAGAAATGGTAAACAACCCTGGCAAAACTATGAATAGATTCTGGAATATTCTCATAAGTTTTCAAACATGTCTCAAATCTCACTCTCCTATCACTCACCACCAGGTATGTTCAGAAACAAAAACTGAGTTGTTACTTATGTAGCAGCAGGAGTATGCTGCTACCCCCTTGATGCAGTGGGTAGCAGCATACGTAAAGATCGTACTCAGACTTCATGCCTTTTGCTTCTATATGAGAGCATAAGGAGCAGAACTGTTCAAGTCCCTCATTGCCCAAGACCTATGTGACAGAGGACTCGGGCAGCAGGAAGGAAGGCATCTTACGTGATCCACAGCAGCTACATCACTTTGAAGAATGAATAATACAGTTTTTAAAAGTCCTTCCTCCAACTATTTGGCAAAGTGCAGTCTGCTTATATGACTCCATCTCATCAGGACAGGGAAGCGAAGAAATTTCAGCGGTACTGATGAGAAATGTCGTATCTGGCATTTGATCCAGTGTGGTGGTGCATTCCCCCCCGCCTTTCCTGGGTCGCTCCACGATCTCAGAAATTCCCGTTAAACCTTGGCCTTGGTGTAACGAGTCAGGTGGTGAAGCGTCCCTTTACCGTACCAAGAACTCTTGCGTAGCTGAGATTGGGGAACGTACCAATCGTACCAGAAACTTCCGCTGCCTGGCCCACGTGGCGGTCGAGAGCGGGGATAACCGTCATCCCCTGATACCCTTATCTGAGTTGTAGCTCAAGTGGAACGATACTATTGTTACTGAAACCTTGAGAATTTTGACGGATGACTAAAGTCAATCATCTTGCAACCCTACAAACAGCGGTCCCAAGTGAGACGCTTTGAGCTCTCCTGGACCGCAGTGGGTTGCGTCCAGCATCTCCCTCTGAGCGGAACGCTCCTCAGTTTGCAAACTCTTGAGTTTGCGATATTCAGAGGACCATCGCCGGCTGGCACAGGACCTGGGCTGCAATACTCCTCAAGATGCCAAGACATTTTACATGAGTATTTCACTGAACTCTCACAGCTCAAGCATGGGACAGACTGTAATCTTGTCAGCCATCCCAGTGTAGGCTGAGTCAGAACCTAAGGAAAACCAGCTGAACTTGGTCTTCAGTACACCCTTCACTTCAGAGTCATCTACAACTCCCAAGTCTGGCTTCAAATCACCACTGTTCCAGGTGTGGACAAGAGGGGATAAAATATCAAGCATTTACGGGAGTGATGCTCTGCCCTAAAGCAGAAGTTTAAAAACGGAAGATATATACCATTTATATAATTATGCCTTTAATGTTACTGTTTCACATTTCTAAACAAATTTAGCACAGAAAGGAAGATACATTTTCAACATTCACTGCTTAGAAAAGCAGTAGGATGTTTTAAAATGACCAGTCCTCCTCCACAAAGCTGTGCACTGCTTGCTAACAGAGAATCACAATCTCACAACAGCAGAAAACATGTTTCCACTCCAAACGCTTCAGGAGGTAACTCCTGAACAAAAGACAAAACAAAACAAACAAAAAATAAATCAGTGGCTTGGGCATTTTCCTGAGTCTAAATGTATAAACTCTCATTTTCATTCTATGATTTGACACAAATTATAAAGCAGTATAACCAAAATTTTTCTCCAGGCAGCTCAAAAGGGATTAAAATTTGGAAACCAAGTTTTACAGTTTGATGAAAAAGAAAAGCAGCACATTGCTTTCAGAAGAAAGTCTTACACATGAGACAAGACTACATTACTACCACTTTGTGCAACAGTGAGAATCACATCAAATGAGGGATGCACACCTCTGAACTGTGTCATGTCTTAACACTAACAGATTCAGTGCAAGGAAGGACCTTCAACATGGCAATAGGAAACAAATTGTAAATACAGATCTATTAAGTACATAGTGCTACAACACAGAGTCTGTATTTAAATCCGCAGTTAAAGAAAGCTCATCCCTAAAAATACATATAGTAATTGGAATTTTGCTGGTCTTCCAAAAAACAATAAACTCCAAACTACTCGTAAGGAGCCTAACATACTGGCAGACCATTCTCCATGTCCCATGGCGCTGGACACTTAAATTTTCTGTCCTTCAGTGCTCTGCTGCAAGTAAAGCACTCCATATCACGCAGTGTGTCAGAGGGGCTGACAGACATTTCCTGAAGGATGTTCTGGAATTTCTTAGGTGGGGGTTACTGCCTTATTGAGTCAGCACGTGGGTCACCATGTGCTAGTACCTGGTCCACTTTTATCAAAAGAGCAATTTTATGTATTCATATTAGTCATGGAGACTGACCAAAGATTCTGCTCTAAGACAGTACTGAAACCATGCTTCCATTAATACCGTATTGCAAGTATTTCCTTAAATATTTGCATACCCATTTCATTAAAAGCTCAAGTTCAGAATCAAGTGTTTCCTTAGTTTAACATTAAACTAGTCAGAAATTATAATTTGGAGAAGACTAAAAGTTTACAGCTACGTTTAATTTGAAAGTGGCTCACCAAGCACTTGTAGACTCTAATATAATTTAGCAGGTAGTAGGTTGTTTTGAGTTTGGAGGGAAAAAAATGGTTTTGGCTTAAGACTTCAGCTTGGTTTTTAAATTCTCCAAACTCCATCTGGTTTCCAAAATAACGTTACATGGTGATAGAAGAAGAGAGATTTGTCTTTGCTTTGGGGATGGTCTTTGTTCCACGTTTGAACTAATCTCTCTGCAAGCTGAAGCTGGTGGAAGTTAAAATACCAGGCTACCTGTATGTCAAACTACTTGGCTCCTGCTAGCCTGTATTACAGTTCTCATTATGTAAAAATCTCTCTATATATTTTGGTATTGGCACTAAGTTTCATGATGGCTGCTTGCTGTAGCTTAAGTGCTTTTTAAAGCACCCCTCAAACGTCTTTATCTCCTGGAATTCCTCTTGCACAAATGTTATATACTAATTAAGTGGAAAATAACATCCTCTGATGAAATGCAATTCACTCTCCTATATGCCTACCTCCTCATCTCTAAATAAAGCTCATTTTTATTAACAATTCAGTTTCATATTTCAGTTGAAGTTCCTCTAGGACCTTCACCCTCTACACAATTCATAACCAACCATGTAACATCAAGGGCAGAGCCATAAAGAGCCTAATGGGCAAAACAAGCTGCAATCAGCCCCACTGGCATGTACCCATAGGAGGCTGATAAAGCAATTTGCAGCCACAGGTCCCTGTATTACATGCGTATCAGTTTAAACACACAAAAAATAACAACATAAAACCACAAAGTTTCTTTCCCCTTCCCCCCACTCCCCCTTTTTTTTTTTGTTTAAGTTGTCCATCATACGCAAAAGACACATTCTAAACCTAAAGTAATCCTCTGGTTTGGGTTTTTTTTTTTTTCCACTATGCAAAAAAAGCATAGACCAGAAGGACCGCACTCTTACAGTAAAACATGATGCAAGACAACAACAACAACAAAGAATGTTATCCTATACTATGGATATACATTTTTCCTTGCCTTCTAATTACATCGGCGTGTATTAGTATATATTAGATTTACACACAACATCACTTTACCTAGCAAATATTATCATTCATGAACTAGGTGATAAGCAGTCATACGGCACAATGCTCACTTGTCAACATACACTAACCTGCATTCAGCACCACCTCCCTGCTTAGTCATCAGTAAATGATGGCCCTCTGGATTGACCCATGATTAATTGATCTGAAGCACAACATAATTTATCTTTTCTTAAACAAACAGATCACTTGTGATGAGCCAATTCAACTGTTTAAAGTTTCCTAATGTGAGGGTACAAATAAGGAGAAGTTCCAACACTCAGCCTTCTCACAGCACTTTTCTCAATCCCATCTGGTCTGATACAATGTAAAATAGGAATTGCAGCAGCTTTTACTCAAAGTTATTTTGTCTACTTTCATGGAAGGATTCAATCACATTCAATTACTTAATTGCACTACAAAATTAAGATTTTTTTTTTTTTTTTCTGAGATAGCCTGATTTGAAAAGTCTCTAGATTGTATAGATTCCTATATGGCGCACGAAACTACTTTTATTCTTACATTTATTTTCCTATTTTTTAAAAACAAAACAGAACTACAAATATTTAAATACAGAAAGAATGCTTAAACAACATGTAAGCATGGCCATTTTTAAGCACACCTGTAGACCACTATACATAGAAAACAAAAGGGAAGGACACTTACAGAATTGTAGACTGAGGCTCAAAAAGGCTAATAAGGCTGCCAAAGCCAGCAAGAACAGAAAACGGTTTCGGAAAAGCATTATTATTCGTTCTGCTTTCTCTTCATGGTTTCATCTTCATATATCAATGGTTCCTGCAAACAACAAAACATTGGCAAATATATTTCAGATGTGGAAGCATCAGCTATAGCAAAGAAAATTCAAATATCCTTTTGACAGTGTCAAGTTATTTCTTAAAGGCAAGCACATGAGGCAATTCAAATTGGCAACAACAGTATCAGTAAGTTGTCTTCACCCTAGTTACGGGATTAACTATACTTCCACAAGATGGAACTTTCAAGTAAATTAAAAAATTTCATTTCCCATAAAATTAAGTTTTCTCCTGCTAACACAAGGTTAATGCTCATGTCATAACATTGTCAACAGTTCTTTAACAAAAATCTCTTGCCCCTGTGCAAAGCAAATCATAGCAAGAATATTACTACTTAAGGGCTCTCAAGAGCAATTTGGTAAATCATCCCTAGAAACAAAATAATCCCATAACATGTTAAAAAGGTGTACACACACACACTTGTACATATAGGTTAAAAATTAGTTTCTCTAACTGGTAGCCCTTTTACTGATACAAAGTTCACAATTCTCATTTAAGAGAATAAAGAGTAAGAAAAATTACCAATACCACTACGCAGAAAATGGAAAAGTGTATTGACTTAAGATTAACACCTGGAATAATTCCGTGTGACAAGGTTTTTAAACAACTGTTTTGATAAGGATCAGAACAATGTATTTCAAATCAATAGTATTTTATAAAACTTCAGAACTCAAATAACTCATTGCAAAAGTTAAAAAAAAAGACAAAAAACCCCAGCCCTCTCCTGAAAATACCTAAACAAGAAGCATGCACCGTTAGTAAAAACCACACTTTTCCTTGCATAATGTCATCCCGAAGTACACAGAATTTGCTGAAGTGCCCTGTTTTCACAAATGTCCATTTTCCATTGGAAAATGGCTCTTTATAAGGGATGGGGGGGTCTGTTCTCCCACACACACACTACTATTTTTTTTTTTTAAAACAACCAGCTGCTCTTATGTGCAAGAGATGCCTTTTCCTAGCACTGACAGCATGTTGCAGGAAATTGGTCAGTCTTGAAATAAATCTTCTGAGATGCCCAGATCCTTTGAACTGAGCTCTGTTTATGACAGCACATTCAAGCATGTTGACAGAAAATAACTTTTTTCCCCCACCGATGTTTCTTTTTGCCCCAGCACTTACTTGCTCACGGAAGGAGAGGTCTCTTGCTTTTTTCCTGCTTTTGAGAATGAAAAGGCTTTCATATACATGTAATTGGTAAATATTTGTTTATAAAAACTCTTCTGCATTCCAAAAACTAATCATCTTAGCAAGACTTTAATCTCTGAGCACTGATAAACCATGTAAAATCACAATCTCAAAATTCAGATTTTTTTTTTCCCCCCAATTAATTTTCTCATTAGTATTTGAAAATGTCTCATGAATCACTGAATTTCTTATTTTATCTATTGTGGTTATTCTTAAGAAGAGTTGTGGGATCTACAAGTTGGCCCAAGGTGACTTCCACAGTACAAAGCAATGAGACCCAGAGCATAAGTGGTGATCTTCCAGAAATGAAGGCAGTGGGGCTTGCAGTAAGTGAAATGTATTATGCATGTACATTTTGCAAGATTGAGGTCTTTCCATCTTATTTTACTTGGAGAATTAGCTTTACAGCTTTTGGAAACTGTGGAAAAATGGAAAGAACTGGAGATTCTGAGAAGCAAGAAACCGGAGATATTATAGTATTTTTCCAAAATGCCAATAGCACCATAAATGGCATGTCCAAGCAGTAATAAAGTTTTAAAAAAAAAAAAAAAAAAAAGAGAGAGAGAGAGAATGAAAGAACGATTTTAACAGTCTCAGTTTCACAAAATCATAGCTCATCCTGGAATCTTAAGGTAAGCTGAAACTAAACTGAACTAAACTACTGAAACTAAGCAAAGCTGCAAAGCGTAGAAAGTATAAGGATTAGTGTAGACAGAACACCAGGAGAGAATAAAGCAGTTAAACCAAACAGATGGAAGAACAGAAGGGGAACCACAGGAAAAAGCAAAATTAGACTTAGCAGGAAGGAGAAGGTAAAATCTATTAAAAAGCTCTCAGGAACAAGAGGTCTTGTGCACAGTCTACACTCATTAATACTGTTGCTACATAAAAAAAAGTTGCCACAAAAACAGAAAAATTACAAGACTGGAAAAAATGAGATCATACACACCTCATATTAGCAAAATGTTTTAGAGAAAAAGCTAACTAGCTTTAAATCTTAACTGCACGATCAGAAGTTTTAAAACATTTAGTTTTAAATGCAATACTCAAGAAATTATAAACAAAGTGGGAAGATTTTTCTTTTAAATATACTTTGGCCTGTTAACAAATTAAAAGTTGCTGTGTTACAACTTCTGAGGAATAGGAACAGCTCCTATTGAGTAACTGTTAAATAAAAGCCTGTCTATACAATTTGTCATCAGCTCCTACTTGATATCAAGCTGCCAAGAAGGGAATCAGGTGAATGTATGTAAGACCGAGTGCTGAAGCCTCTGCTCCTCCGTGCTGGCACACGAGGTACTCCCAGGGAAACGCAGTCCTTAGCCAGCACGTATTAAGTGAAGACAGTACAATAAGCATTGTGAGCACTCACTAAAGTGAGCATTTGTAAGCTACAAAAGATAAAACTGAGCCTGAGGGGGGGGGAAATAAAAAGCTAACCAACCTTATCTATAAATCTATTTTTATATGCAGATGGATCAAAAAACAAACCACACAGCAAAACTCATTTCGGGGTCTTCAGAATATGCTACCACATAGCAAGAGGCTGAAGCGTTGCAGAGCATCTGCTGCTATCATGACATTTAGAGAATATTGATCTTCATCTATTTACTCTGCGCACAGGCCAGAGTGCGGGTCATGCCCCAGCCTCACCATCTCCACGCTGTAAGCTCTCAGTACTCAAAGGTCAATTCTATCAACAGCTGACAACACCGCCTCGCTAGTCTCCAGGTACGGGCCTTGGTTCTTTGCTTTGGAGATAAGTAAGTAGTTATTGCTTTTAAAGTTGAGTAAGCACCATACCGCTGCAGAAGAGGCGGAACTCAGCACTGGGAGCAGCAGCGTTCTGGCAGCAGCTTCTGACGTGTGGCTGAAAAGGAGTGCTTTAAGCTCACACCTGAGAACAGGTCTTTTGCTCAAGAGCAAAATGGCCTCATGTTGCACCAGAGGAGGTTTAGATTGGATATTAGGAAAAATTTCTTCGCTGAAAGGGTTATCACGCATTCGAACAGGCTGCCCAGGGAAGTGGTTGAGTCACCATCCGTGGAGGTATTTAAAAGACATGTAGACATGGCACTTAGGGACATGGTTTAGTGGTGGACTTTACAGTATTAGATTTACAGTTGGACTCAATGATCTTAAAGGTTTTTTCCAATCTAAATGATTCTATGATTCTATGAATGCAGGACTTGATAAAGATGACCTACAGAACCCCAAACTTATTTCAGCAACACTAGTTATAAGTGTGACACACATAAGCAGTCTAGATATTCTGAAGGATAGTCATTAATAAAGCATCCTATATCAAAATGCAGATAATTAAAAGGTTACTTCTGAGCCACCTTTTGCAGCATACCTACCTACCCACAGAATTTATCTTCTTCTTTTAAACATGATCCAGAAGTCTCAACCCACCAAAACATGCCAGAATGACTCACAGCATTTAGACCACTCTCAGCTCTTACCTAATCTCACACGATGGTGCCAACACGTGCTAGTGTAAGGTGCTAGGCTATTGTATGCTCACACAAAGGTAAAACCAGTCTTAAGATTGAAGGCCAGGCCAGGGAGTCAGGAGACTAGCCAAGCCTCTGCTAGGCTCTTGGAAAAATCTGGTCAAGTCACAATCTCTGTTTTAGGCCATTTCACTGGAAGAGTGAGTAACAACCTAGAAATGCTGAGAGCGCAGCATGTCTGCTAAGAGCCTAGACTAAGCACAGAGCTCCTAGCAGAGCAGCTGGCATGACTAACCTACTTTTTGTTCAGCACTAGTTGGGTATTGCTAGCTAGTGCTCCACATGGAACCTCCCCTCAGCATCCCCTACTTCCGTGCAAAATATAAAGACGACATTTTTTGCAGCGTTGACTAGCTAAACTATTTCTTCTGATTGTTTTAAGTCAGGCCCTGAAAATAACTTGACATCAATGCTTTCAAAGCACTTGTGAGGTTAGACATGACACTAAACCACCACTGCCAAACTTTTGTGCCAATTGACTGATACTGTTACATTCTCTAAATCACCTGTATCCATCTAGAATACAAACCTACTACCTAGCGTGAAGCGCAAGCACATTATTACACTGACTCACCATGACAGCTTAAATGAATTTACTTGATTAAAATAGCATGTCTCCATAAATAATCAATAGTACTCTTCAAAGTCTGCCTCAATAAAATTACTGTATTTATCTGATGTGGTACATCAAAATGACATTGTCTACTGAAATACAAGCGAGCAAAAGTGGTCACAATGAAACAGCAAAGGGAAATGGTGACTTTGCCCAAAAAGGAGGGTAGCATTAAGTCTATATATATACCTAAATATGTGCCAAAGACAGATATTTTTGTAGATATACAAAGACAGATATTTTTGTAGATTTGTCTTTTTGTATTTGTATTTTTGTCTTTGCCAAAGACAGTATATTTTGTAGCAAGCCTATAAAGACTAGCAGGGAGAGCAAAAAGCCTACAAACAACATAAGGTTGATTTGGAGTAACATTCATAGATAGTTTTAGAAAAAGTCATGGAAGAACACAGGGACCCACTTACTAGTCTGATGTCTCTACACTGCAGAATAGAGTTTTTAACTGTAATTGCTTTTGATGCATCTTTTGTCTTTCATCTACATCTGCAGGCTTATTTTCTGACAAAACCTGTTTTGAAGACATCTGAAATGAAGGTGACAGCTCCTGATACAATTATAATGAAGACTTCTGCCTTTACTTTCATTTTAACTCGTGATGCCTCACCAATTATTCCCCAGCCATTTGGCAGCAGACTACCCGGCAGTACATTTTTCATCTACAAAAACCTGCAAGTCCAGCATCAGACATTCTCAGACAGCTGAAGAACTTCATACTCTTGAACTGGAAATTGCAGAAAACAGTTGTGTCAGCAAGTAGCGCAAGCCAAACCTTTTCTTGGTGCTTCAAAGGATTTGCTTTTTTTCTTGCAAGAATGAAAAATAGTCGCTGGGTTCTTGTGGTTATGACCAAATCGACCAGTGCTACAAAAATCTATGGCAAGCACCAGAACAGAGAGGAAACGGGAACACTCAGCAGAACCAATTCTCTGGTCAGCACGACCTGCTTAGTTACTCATGCTTGTAATCATCACGTTGAAGAAACCCTCATAAAACCTCTGCAGCTGACTGTAACGTCAGCAATTTAAACTGGATATATGATTCCCACAACACTGAAGTTGCATTTTGCACAGCATCACAAAGTAACAAAGCTAGCATCTGCAATATCGTTAATCATAATTCTTCATTTTCCCATCAGAAAGAAACAAGCATTCAATTTTTTTTAAACAGCATTTATGAGAAATAGATCACATCACTTGGCATAAAAAACTGCATTTCTAAAAAAGTAAAACCAGGTCATCACTGAAAAAATTAAATAAAACCTGCTCAATAATGTCACTCATGTTAGCCCACCCCGTGACTTAAGCTGGAAGTTACTAACCACAGGAAACACAGCACTTGACTGAAAGTACAAACAGGTCAGCAGCCTCAGGGGAAAAAAAAAAAAAAATCTAAGTGAAGATAGGAAAGCCATGGTAAAAAAAGGCAGCATGTACCCCTCCATGGTAATCATGCTCAGAAACAGCAGGAAGCAGCACCTGTCCAATGCAGCATAGCTACACGCTGATACGTAAAAACTAATAGCTACTTATAAGACAATTTTACCTTCAAATTACTTAACATTTTAGCAGCAAGCATCTGATGTTTTAAAAAAAAAAACCAAAACAAAAAACTAACAGCTAAGTTTCTAGAGTTTAATATATTTTAGTATTTAGAACATTAAAATAGCTACATCTAAATTTCTCTTTTCTCCTATGCCAAGTTTCTTCCATATCTAGTCCGTTCTAAAATCCTCATACTGGCACAGCTGGTCTTGAGATGTGCAAAATGGCACAGCAGTACTGCCCAGTCTGTCAAAGCACCCAACACAGGCTCTCACTTCATTAAAGCTAAGGGATCAAACAGAGCTCTTACTTAAACAATTTTGTCCCTCTCCACAGCACTCATTATTTTCACTGTACAGCAAATTTACCACTGGATTTAATAAGTAAAGGTGAAGAGTTGCTTAACATTCAGAAGTGATAAGGGACCATTAGCCATACTGAAATTTGACCATACCTTGAAAATAATCCGCTGTTGTCAAAATAAAAGGTCCACTTGACTCTGAGATCTTAGCTTTTAAATCTCAAGGTGCGCAAGCAGATAACATGGTGAACATTTTAAACATCTCCATCTCCTCCCCAGCTTTCAGGTTTGAGGAGGACTGTCATACAGTCTTACACTGGAAATTCTGGGAAAGCAGTCTTCAGCTTACATCCTTCAAAGGACAGTTTCCAGCTTTTTAATTCTGTCCTACTCAAATCACTATTATGAGTTGCCTTCTTTCAGAGATCAGCAGCTAAGAGATGCAAGCAGAACAAGTTTTTACATAGTTTAGGTTTGCATTTGATTTTTGTGAGGCCAAGTCCTTTAGAATATATTTCTTTTATTTAAATTAGAACCTACAAGTCTATGAATCTCTTAAAATTGGGCAATAAACAGAGTCATGCAGAGACATCTATATTCAAGTTATGTTTAGTGCCTTAATGTTGTAGTTAATGTAATGTAATGTTATAACATTACAAGTACTCTTTATGGGTTTCCCAGATTTGGAAGTTGACTTATTTTGCAGCCAGAGATCTCCAGGTTTCTGGAATTTCCTTAGACTTACATCAGTTTTCTCATGAAATTATGCCCATGTTTTCTTGAACAAAGATAACTGGGGAGGGAGGGGGAAGTGTGGGAACTGTTAAAAAGCATGAAAGATCTTTAAGTGTTTGATTCTTTTCTCTTTTTCACACTTCCACAGAACACCATTTAGGTGCTCCTAGGTTACCTCCCCCGTACTCTGATCACTAATCACCCTGCAAGGAACCACTTCTCAAACCAAGTGCTTCTGACAATTCAAACAAGAATTTTTGGAAGAAATACCGTAATTGTGACCTGCAACATTTCAAAATCACACTTAAGAACACTTGAACACCAAAACAGTACATATTTTAAGACCAAGTACAATAATTTTTGACATGTAGTCACTAAAGGATATCAGTACTGCAGTTATTTCTATATAATCAACAGTTCCTAGGACTATTAATAAGAAAAAAATAAGTAAATGCATAAACTAACTTCGAGATAAAGGAAACTACAGCGCCAAAATATAAGGTACTGTAAACATCTAATTCCTCTGGGATGATGCCATTGCCCTAGACCACTCTTTTCCTTCTCCAGTGTCCCTGCTATTCCTAAAATTACCAGTATACGTGAGAGAAGTTCCGAACAGCTGCAAATCAAATATAATTTCTATGTCCTGCACATCCTTCCCTTAAAAATAAATAAATAAATAAAAACATATTAAATTTAGTCTCCTTTACCCCTCTTCCCAGAACACTTACCCCTTTAGAGATTCAACTTGGAGACAGTTTGCTGCCTTCATGCCCAGGCCCTGGCAGCATCCTGACGGCAGAGGCATTTTTCCTCCTACCAGTTTCACTAGCATATTTATAAAGAACATCAAGTGTTCCCATCAGTCAGGACACAGAGATGACATGCCTCTGCCTGGAGGTACTTACAAGAGTCTAAATTAGCTCTGACTGTAAACAAAGAGGAAAAGCAGGATTGCACATAGAAACAATTATGGAATAGGTTTATTGCAACCTGTCTGTAGTCTCCTTTATGTTCTACTTTCTGCCAGATTTAGACATCTGTTTACATCAGAGCACAAAGTGATGGTCAGCATCAAAATTCATGCTTGCCAGCTCATGCATTCTCCCTCTTTTGACTAGTGCTTTTAGTCATACTTGTTAGTCACTGATGCTCTGCCATATCAAGAACCTCTTCTGCTGAATTCTGCTCTACATTGAGGGAAACACACAGGTAAAGCTCCACACTGCACCCACAGGAACCTATGAACTCCAGTCCTTCGGTAGAGATGTATGTTGGCAACGACTTTCTGAGTACTGACTTCCCCAGTTACGAATGTTTGCCCTTCTACAAGGCCTCTGGGTTCCAAATTACAGGTGTCATGCTGATCCTGCTTTCCATCAGCCGTAGAGAAGTATTCCTTTACTTTTAATAGGTACCACACAGTTCTTCCCCCCGTTGCTGTTTTCCAGAGGAAAACAGGATGACCTATTCTGTCATCTACCACTGCAAACCGTTTCCACCCTTTAACCTGGTCCCTTATACAGAGTCTGTACCTCTAGATATTTTCAAGTCCCACCTACCCAACCGATTACCTCGCCCTTCCTGGTAGGTTTTGGATGATCTTAATTCTGTCAGTACCTGTATATAAAAACAAACAAACAAACAAAACCCAAAGAAAATCCCACCACACAAAAAACAACAAAAACCTACATAATCATATATACAACATGTCCCTATACCAAAGCTACATATACAATACACAGTATTTCTTTTTCCTTGGTTATTTGCCAAAACCGCTGTAGATACACAAGCTGGAAATAAGTCTTAATCTCTTTTGGTCAGCAAAATATTTTTATTTAAGTCTGTATTTATGTCATTGCAAGCACTAAATATGACCCAAGTTTTAATTTTGCTATTGCTGGTTGCATCCAGCATAGGATCCATAGGACTGCATTCATAGGATGCATCCAGGGAAGGAATGGCGACGGATGCTGTAATGCCACATGATGTATCTGGGTTATCTTGCTGGGCTTGTTTCTACACCAGTGCGCTGCCAAGCAAGCCACCAAAACATAGGAATGAAAACACACTAGAGCAGATTTCCATTGGGTTTTCCTGCTTCAGAGTTTACAGAGACCAGGTGCTAAGCCCAAATACACCCTCACTACAGCTCATTACAATCAATTTACACTGCTGCTGTTATTTTTTAAATTGTAATAGATGTATAATCGATTTCTACAAACATGAGAGCAAAACATGGGCCTTCATACACCCTTACGCACTTTAACAGAAACAAAAATCTAAACTCAATATGCAGTACCTTTCAGTTTTTCTAATTATGAATACATAATAAAGATTTGTTATACTCCTCTTAGGTAAAAGAAAGAACATAAATCCTACCAAATAATAGGAAAATATATCATTGAAAGCTGATTGACAGCATCCCCTTCTGTAGCAAACAAAAAAAATTTGGAAGCAAACAAGTATTTTGAACAAATATTTTTGGGTTTTGTCCGACAATACGGAGAAACTGCATGTAAATATAAAATTTTACATTTTCTAGGTCACACACTAGTCTGCCTTTGACCACTGCTTTGAGGACAGGGTTTATACAGAAACGTACTTGCTGCAGATTGATTCTCTGCTATAGATAAAAGATTTTAGAATGTGTCCTTGCACCTCACTACAATAAGAAAAAAAGCCCCATGAAAGTTCTACTACCAATAGCATTAAAAACAAGCACATGCTGCTGCCACGTGCATTTCTGTAACATTTCAAAGTATCAAAGTTTCTCTTGCCGTTCCCTTCCCAAACCTCCTTTCCCTCATTTCAGCCTATCAGGACTATACATTTTATACTACTCCTGCTACAAACCTGCTCAAATGAATCAAAAAGCTAAAAAAAAGTCCCCAGCTCTAAGGAACCTACACATTTCAGATTACCAAAATGAAGACTGAGAAAGACCACTTCATTCAACAGAAAGAAACCCACAGATTTACCACTGCTGTAAGGTCTCTCAGAGTGCAGCAGGTACTCTGAAGATGGATGTGGTTTTGAATTTGAAGCTGCATTTTGAACAGAACGTGATATAGCATGGACTACTTCCTTTCAAACCACAGAGAAGCTTCACTGTTGTGTTAAGTCTTTCGATAAAATCCACTCTATAATAAAATCTGCCAAATTACAAAGTTTTAAACAGTCTTTAAATAACTTTGGATCACAAACCCTTTTTAAAAAGTCAGACTTCATTGCATACCCAAATCATAAGTACTGCAAAGACTACTGTGATTCCTTTGCTAGCTTAATATCTCTTCTCTCAATTTCATATTCTTTTAGGAATTGCTGAAAGTTTCCTTGCTTTGGGCTTTGGTTTTCCAACTATGATGATTTTATAGGTGTCATGGTTTACCCCCAGCCAGCAACCAAGCACCCCCCAGCCACTCGCTCACTCCCCCCTGGTGGGATGGGGGAGAGAATCAGAAAAGAGAAAATTCATGGGCTGAGATAAAGACAGTTTCACAGATAAAGCAAAAGCCGTGCACACAAGCAAAGCAAAACAAGGAATTCATTCACTCCTTCCCATCGGCAGGCAGGTGTTCAGCCATCTCCAGGACAGCAGGGCTCCATCACGCGTAACGGTTACTTGGGAAGACAAATGCCATCACTCCGAACATCCCCCCCCTTCCTTCTTCTTCCCCCAACTTTATATGCTGAGCATGACGTCATATGGTACGGAATATCCCTTTGGTCAGCTGGGGTCAGCTGTCCCAGCCGTGTCCCCTCCCAACTCCCAGCCTCCTCGCTGGTGGGGTGGGGTGAGGAGCAGAAAAGGCCTTGACTCTGTGTAAGCACTGCTCAGCAGGAGCGAAATGTGTTATCAACCCTGTTTTCAGCACAAATCCATAGCCCCATACCAGCTACTATGAAGAAAATTAACTCTATCCCAGCCAAAACCAGCACAATAGGTCTCATTCAAATGTTTGAGAGCATGAAATATTTCAAGGAGTAGGTGTCCTTAATTTCAGTTTCTTTTGATCCATTTAAACCCTTAGTTCAAGACATCCTTCCATTCAGACAAACTTCTCAGTAAGTGCTTTGATCTGGCCTTGAATATCTCTTTTTGGTTGGAAATAAGGTCAGTGTCCTACAGCTGTATATGTTACTCTGTAGAAATCTGAAAAAAGTCTAAGTCAGTAACAACCCACCACTCCAGCACGTCCCTTTGGAGGCCCTGTGGAAAAAAAATTTTAATATCTAGGAAAATCTGTCACAAGCCCAACTCTTTGTCATCCACTTCAGGAATGTTACCATATTCCTACTCCTTTTCCTATGCAATGACAGGTCATACACGTCTCTGAACTGCAGGGAGAGTAAAAACAAAAACAAAGGAAGTGGTTTTACTTCCTTAAAGGAAACTGAGCAACTCTTTTCTAACATTATTATGAAACTTGAAAGAAACCTTATGATTTTGATGGCTCCAAGCCAGAACTGAATCTTAATTGGAAGAAAACGCATTCCAGAACATACAGATAATTAAATAATTCTGTAAAAACAGCACCAGAATGTAATTATTTTAAACTTACAATTTTAAAACGGTATACCATATGCTCATAATTGTATGAGCATAGATCCTAATCACACACAGCTCACAGCCAGTGGCTGATCAGATAACATCATAGCTCCAAAACGGGCACAAAGGCAAAGCAGTTAACGTGCTCAAATTGTTATACTTTTTTTTTTTAGTTAAGCTTTTACTTTTTACAGATTTAATTGTTTGAACAACTCCCTCTCCTACTCCCCTCTGCATGCATTTCCAATATAGACCTTTGAACATGCCTCTGAACAGGAACCTGCCCCCCTCTGCTCCAGTGTCAGGGGTTGTATTGTGCTGCAAATACCTTCTTCTGGCACTAACTTTGAAAGCAAACATTTTAGGGATGCACTCAAACCTAGTTGCGATCAACCAGTGAAGTCCAGTTGAATAAACAGATCAGTGAAGAAAGCTCATAAATGTAGGAAAATGTTTATTTTCCCACACCAGCTCAAATTTATCCTATCCAATGTTTGAGATGATGTTAGTATGAAGGACAGTATTTTCCTCTGCATGTCTGCCCTTCCGCTCAGGTTAGATGGATTTGAGAATAGGACCTGAGCTCCCAAATCTGTCCTTATTCTTTTAATTCCAGATGATCTTATACGGGTCCATTTATAACCTGCCTGCACACGTATATATTCTAATGCTGGAAGGTCGCACGCCCAGACTTCTCAGGGGTTCGCGCAGTTCGGCTGATTTGCTCGCAGTATTCAAATTGACTGGATTTGGGGAGATTCTAGTTAAGTCGTAAGAGCTCGCTGACTTAATTACTTCGAACCCTTCAGCCTACTCGCCATCCCATCTTGTATCCCCTCTTCAGCTGGTCCTTTATCCGTCACCCTCCGGAAAACTGCTAGAATCTGAATCCATGAAGTTCCCCTGGCAACTCACCCAAGACTCCACCTGTAACTGTTAGCTAGCCACGCCTTCAGCTTACCCTAAAACACAGCATTTTACATCTGGTGATTTGGCCATTACTGAGAGCTTTCCATGAAGTAAAACATAATTTTACTAAATTACCTAAATGATACATGCGAAAAATGGCAGTGCAACAACCTGATGTTAGAAGTGTTTGTGGAAGAGGGATGGAAGGGCTGATACTTATTTCATTACCAATTACATTTCTATTGTATCCTTGTGCTCAAGCTATATTTTGACTCCCATCCCAAAATATTTTTTCTCCTGACTATGGCCCTGCTATGACATCTGTTCCATCCTATCACCATATGCCAGGTCACCCAACACTTCCATATTCAACCATCTCCATACAATCACAAGTATTCAAAATTACGGGGTAGGTGGACACTACTGTTTCCTGTCTTCCAAACAGAAAACTATTCTTTCTCTCTGCAGGTTATACTATTACCTGTTGCAGCACCAATAGCTGGCAGCTCATACTGGAAAGGGGGGGAAAAAAAAAAAAAAGAAAAGAAAAGAGACTAAACAGACTTTATTCAGCAATTTTGTCATCTTCCTACAATCTAACCCCAGAATGGTGATTACACAGATCCATTAGCAGACAGTCAGCGTTTTCTGCTGCCCTTTCTTCCCCACAGCACTTCGTACAACTGCCAATTTGCCTAGCTGCTGGATAGATGAATGGGGAATAACACAGGCAACATACTGGGAAAACTGCTGTGCTGGTGGCAAAAGGGCATGCCTGGTTTTTCCCTTGATCCTCGTGGCAGCAGCACAAGCTAACCTCTAGAAAAACGCCAACCTGAGACAACCTGAACACAAAGGTGCAAGCAGGCCAGTTATTTCTTCAAAAGTAAAAATAAAAATAGGTTTAGGTAAACAGCTCTGGCATTAAACACGATGTCCTAGCATATAATTTGAAAGGCCCATTGCCCACATTTTTGTTGCGTAGTTCCACAAAGTTGTTTTCACAATTTATTGGCCCAACAGAAGCTCCTCATGAAGGTACCCAAAAGTCTTCATAGACAGAAATGCAAGCTTGTGTTCAGACTTCTACTTCAGGGGCAATCAGCAAACCAACATCATAACCATAGATGTGAGGAAGATGAACAAAGCATGAAAAATATGGCAAAGCACAAGATCCAGTGTCAGCATTGCATTGTCCTTTTAAAATAATCATTAACAACAGAGCGTACCGGGTGTTCACAGGGCCTCCCTTTTTATCACCAGAGACTATCAGCATTAGGAAAACATAGTACGGTATCTTCCACTATGTAAGTAATTGTGGAATTCATCATACCAGATATTGCGAGAAAGTTATGATCTGTATTTTTTTATTTTCACAAGGGAAGCCATGAATCACGTGACAACTTTCCAGGGGAAACTGACTTCATTCTTGGTACATGAAAAAGTTTAAGGTGGTTGTATAAACTATGGATGAAACAGCTGGCAAACAGTCACTGACTCGTATTTCCAAACAGCATTTCTGAACAATGTCTTTACCATGTGGCACAAACAAAAAGCCTAATTATTTCAGCTTCCAAACATCAGTTATTTTTAAGAAATATGCCAGCTATCTAGCTTTTCAATGCCCAGTTTACCTCTCTAATCAATACGAAATAGCCTGTCAATCTTGCTCTGAATCCTTTGCCCTTCATCAGAGCCATTTAGTGCAGAATCACACACTTACCATCCACCTTTGTAGCCCTCCTGGCACATGTTCCTATTATCATCTTGCACAATGAAAAAAATGCTCTTTTTTTCTGCTTAGGATGAACCATTACATTTATGATTCAGGCATTATCTGCAACACAGTAAAACGACATTATCTGATTTTTTAAAAAGAATCATAAACACTGATTGTCACAGTATACCTTCCCACTCTATTTCTTCACTGAGCAGGAAAATGTCTCACCCAGCTCTAGTCAGAGACCACCTAATACTTTCAAGACAAACAAGAATTTTGAATTTTAATTTTGAATTCTAACCTAAACCCAATGCCACAAAGCAAGCCACATGGGCAAAGCTCACGTGCTCCTGCGTAGACATAAGTCAAGCCTCGTGCATCCTCTGCTACAATTTTTAGACAATAAAATTTCCAAAACCTTCTGCCCTAAATGGTTTGCAAAACCAAATGCTTTCTTAAGGGGACTCCATTTGGGTTTCACCGAAGTGCAGTCTGATTTTAACAGAACATGAAGCATGTCATGGTCTGTACGACATTTCTAGTATCTTTCTGGAAAGCGGCTACATAAACCTTCAGTCACCATCATCCTGTATGTAGCTTTATGATCAACTGTTTCCATTTCTATTTCTATTTCTGTGTAATTTATACCATAACATTGGCCTGCATTAGTTACGGAAAGCATTCTGGAAAGCACTTCCAAGAAAAAAAAAAAAAGTGGAAAGCATTCTGGAAAGTACTTCAAAGAAAAAAAAAAAAAGATGTATTTTAAAGCACAATCTTTTTATCACTACTGCAATATTTTAGTACAATTCCAGTAAAATTACCACGACACTAAAACCCATACAAGTAGAAATCTTGCATGAAATCTGTATTTAAAGTCTCCTCCCAGGCATTTGGCATTTCTTCCCTTTTTGCTACACAATTTAAGTTTTCATTTTTATATATAATTTACCACCCAAGCTAGAATATTTTTAAATACAACCTTCTGAATGTGAATCAATGCATAGCTCGCTTACTGACTCCCTCTCCCAGCGAGTCACAATTAAAGGCTATGTTCAAACACTTCCCAAATGCGACGCACTGCTTGAACAGTTTTGACCCAAACCACGTTGTTTGTCCAACATTTGAACCATTGAGGTTCTTTTTAAGCAAATCTTTCCTCACCCTTGAGGCTGCTGTCTAGCAGCATTTGTGTGTGCTAGTCAAGTGCTTGCCAGCGCAGCTGAGCTGCCATGCTGTCTTTTCGTGCATCTTATTGCTAACTATCTTGCACATCTACCAGTAACTCCCAAAACCTTCCTGTATTACGTATAACAAACGCCCATCTTCTTTAATCCTTCACCAAATGATTCCTTTAACACCTAAAGCAATAGCTGCATGTTCTGTGTGCACTTCCCAATACTCCTTGACAGAGCACCTTCATTTGGTAGAGGCAGACTTGAAGACTCCACCCTCTTGAACGATTAGGGTACCACCACCTCCTTTGTAGCATCCATCATAAACCATAAATCTAATCATATCTAAATCATAAAGCATATGTTAGTAGGTGTCTTAACATTTAATTCCTATGCTCATTTGATGTATGTTTGTGAGCAACACATATCTCATGGTGGTTTTTTGCATATTAATTGCCAATTTTTTTTTATTAGTTAAAAGAGAAGAAAAACCCTGGGGAGACAAAGAGAATATGCAACTAGGACTGACCATAAATTCAAATAAAAGCCACCCTTAGGATCACATGAATTCATCATTCATCTTTCGGGCAATAATATGCAATACAGCTAAGATACAAGCCTTTTATAACTAAAAAAAAAAAAAAAAAATTAAAAATAATCTGCCGCTTCAGCAGAAAAAGCATCCAGAAAAATTCAACTGAAGTCTAGTTTCAAAAGTCTCCTATGAGATTATGAAAATGAACAAAGACCTACATAAGTAACCTCACATTTAAGGTTTCTTTTATCTAAGGAGGTCATGAGGGAAGAGAAGTATGTAAAAATATACACCCCATTGTAAAACCACTGGAGGAAGCAAACTTCGCGAGGGACAGTAGTTTTGCACACCCTGAAGCATTGCTTTTTGTGTGGGTTCATTCCAAGATGCCCACACTTTTTAAACGATAAAAAGCCCAAAAGACAAATGAAGGTTGTTAGAGAAAAGCAAGTTCACAGTTATGAAACTAGAACAATGTAACTAAATGCCTGAAGTCTAACCAAAGGTACACCTCTGTTTACGTACATAGGTACAGATACACAGATTTAGTTACACCAATGCAGTTTTACAGCTCTGTTGTTGACAGACCTTCACATGAGACCCTGCTATTCCTCACTACTTTTTTGCAGAACTGGGAGCTCGTTTAGGATGTATTGAATCTTATAAAAATTTATGTTTCAGCACTACTGAGTTTACATAAAATATTTAAGAGACTACAATTAAAAGCCATTAGAGAGAGGAGCATATGTTTTAACCATGTGCACTACTTTTAGTTACCTTTTTGAGAAGATTAAAATTAAGCAGCTTTTGCTTTTCATCCCACTCACACCCTCCCACTACACATTCTGTCTGAACTAATCCTCCTTCTACAGACGTCAAAACAGGGCACAAGTATTACAGCTACTTACTGCCAAAATGTGTTGGTTTAATATCCCATTACTATTGTAATACTGGCATAATAACTTATTGTATGTGACAGGTTTTGCAGTTAGTCAAGGATAAAACCACTTACTCTGTAGTTTTTTAATCCACATGAAACTGTACTTGTAAAATTTGTAAAAGGGAAAATTTAAGGTCTGAACTAGATGCTCATCTCAGACTATAATGCCAGACAAAATAAAAGGCTTATAAGGTCATCACACACACTCTTCCCACCCTGTCATTTCCCTTGTTCCAGCCTTTATGTAAAGCAATCTGTCCAGAAATTCAGGTTATGATATTTACAAATACATTGTTTAACCCCTTACTTCCTAGCATTTTAAAAAATACTTTCACAGATTTTTAAATACTTTTTTAAAATTATTTTTTAAGTGCAACATTCTGCATGAAGGCCAAGATGATCTCCATGTCAGAACACACTTCCGATGAAAAGTCCACGCTTGTCAAAAGGTTCAGGATTATTCTTTGGGAACCTGCAGCGCAGAAATACACTAAGTCATCTGTTCAAGGCTCTAAAAATATTTAGGTTAAAGTATACACAATGAAAGGGACTGCTATCAGATATACTAAAGACAACAGGCATCAAAGAAAAGATAAATTCAAGTAAGTTACTCCACTCCAGCCACAGTATATCAGCCAACAACAGATGACAAAGTAGTGCACTGGAGAAGCACAGCAGCTCTGCAACAGTACTGTTTTATCTGCCAGCCAAGGCTGGTAAATACGAAGTCTGTCATCACAGAGACTCTGAGGGACCGGCGAGCCCATTTCAGGCTCTTGCCTTGCACGATGTGAGCACGCACGCACGGTCTGAAGCCGCTGAACTGCACGGACAGCTGACAAGCATCGAATTAAGCCCCTGAGTACCGAGACCTGGGTGTCTGCCTGCGGGTACCATCTCGGAGGCAAAGTTTCCCCGCCGAGGCCTCGCGGAGGCGGCCAGACTGGGTGCGGGGGCAGCTCGCCGCCGGCCGAGC